>NC_053433.1:117660373-117960373 GCF_007990345.1 Gossypium hirsutum | reverse complement strand
AAAATATAAAAAATAACAATATAATATAAACAAAAAAATAAAAATAAAAATAAAAAATATTTTTTTTACCTTTTCCGGTGGCCGGCGCCGGCGCCGGCGAGCCTCCGGTGGCCGTCCGGTGACCGCCCCCCCTGGCTGGATTTTCCTTCCCCCCTCCCTTCTCTCTCCCTTCTCTCTTCCCTCTCTCTTCTTTTTTTTCTTTCCCTCTCCCCAAATGATTTTTTGGTTAGTTTAGGCCTTATATAGCCCTCCAAAACGACGTCGTTTTGGGGGCTACACTTAAGCCCCAAAACGACGTCGTTTTAACCATGCCCGAACCATCCGACCCGACCCGCTAGAGGATCCGCGTGTTCTCATTTGAATGGGATATTTATGCGCGCAGTCCTTCCGCTTTTTCAGGGTTTTGCAATTAAGTCATTTTCTTTTTTCCAATTTGACCCCATAATTTCTCGCGCTTTTTGATTTAGTCCCCGCTAATGTGCTGCGTTTTAATGGAATGGAATAATTGTTGTTTCGGTCCCCCTATGTTTTGTGCGCGCTCAAATAAGCCCATTTCTCTTCATTTCCTTTCACATTTGCCCCACAACTTTGTTTTTAATTCAATTTTAGTCCTTTTTTTCGTTTATTTTTATATCTTTATTAAATATCCTTGTTATTTTTATATTATTAGTATTATTAGTATTAGTATTATTATTATGTATTAGTATATATTTTTATTATGTACGTGTATACATATATATATATTTTCATATTTAATATTTTTATTTCATTTTTATTCTAATATTTTATTAATCTTATGTTTGTTTCTTTTATATTCCAATGTTATCATTATTATTATTATTATTATTTTTATTAGTTTATGTTTTGTTATATATTTATATATTTATAATACGTATATATACTTGACATATTTGTATATACCTCGGTAATATTATTACTAGTTTTTAATATACGCATATATTACCTAAATATTTTAGTATTATGTATATTCTTCATGTATTATATATGTGTCCTTAATACTATACTTTATTTGTGTCATGTTTTTTATGTCGTATTATTATATTTTAATATTATATTATATAATTATATATACATATATCTTTTATATATATTATCATTGTATATATTTTAATATTATTAGTTATATTTTACACTATTATATATATTTTTCTAATATTATATTGTATATACTGTTGTTTATATATATATATGTGTATGTATTTATGTAGTGTAGAAAATAGTTTTATTATCATTCTTATCATTTCTAAGGTATGCATATACTATATGTGTTCTACGTATGTTATATGGATTCTTAATATCGCTAAATATATATGTCATCATCTTATATATTATTTATATTAAAATATTTTAATATTCATAATTTCAAATTGTTGATACATTTTTATAATATATTTACGTACATACTTTTCATTTATTATAAATATACTTTTTATATTTTTATATCTCATATTTTTATGTATACATAGGTATAAGCATAAATACATACATCTTAATTCATATATATGTATATATACGTACTTATACATACTTAAATATATTTTTCATATTTCATAATTCTTATATACTTACATATATTTATGCATATTTTACATCATATACATACTTATATATATTCTTTATATTCTTAAAAATGCTTTTTGTATACTTCACATATTTTATAATTCACATACATATATTTTATATTATCACAATTTGTAAATATATATAAACACATATTTACATTTTTATTTTTATAATACTTACCGATTTTTTATATATGTATATATTTATCTATGTTTTCATATTCTATAATTTATATGCGTTTCTTATTTTATGGCTAAAAATTATACATGTATATACATTTTTACATAATTGTATTTATCGTCATCATTGTTATTTGGTGTTTGTTTATTTATCCATGTACACTTGTGCTTTTTCTAAAATGTTAGTTCTATTTATTTATTTGTATGCTTTGTTTATGTAATCGCCTCGTCATTTCATTTTTGCCTATTGTATTGTTGTTACTCACTTTACTTTGCTTACCTTGTCGTATTCGTTATTGTTTTGTCAAGCATTAACACCAAGCATCAAAAGGAAATTTTTCTAAATAAGGCAATATTTCGCGTTTGGAAAATCGAGAAAACGTGCCCTAACGTGCTGGGTTTCGATTTCTCGTTCGACTAAATAGCCAAATATCCTCTTAAAGCTTCAAAGTGTGGTTTCATTAAACTATAAGGTGATATTGGTTTCGATGGTTTAGAGTATCGTGTCCTAACGTGCTGGATGTGATATTCCTTCGGAACAAGAGAATCTTATATTTCAATTCACGTTATCAGAGTTTCTTTTAAGGATCGTATTTTTAAAACTCCTCAAATTTTCAATTTTCGACACTAAGACACTAATTAATCAACTAGGTACCAATTTTGGGTGTATCGAGGGTGCTAATCCTTCCTCGTGCGTAACCGACTCCCGAACTCATTTTTCTGAATTTCGTAGACCAAAATCGTTGTTTAAATAAAATTAAATCATTTATTAAAAACAACCACTTTTTGAGGTGACCCGATCACACCTCGTCAAAAAAGGATTGGTGGCGACTCCCGTTTTCATTCTTTTTTTAAAATCCAAGTCGACCCCGTTTTCATCAAAAAAAATGGTGTCAACAATGTCATTTTCAAGTGAGTGGTTGTTTTGGATCTTCTATATTTCCTTTCGTTCGAAGATTTTACAATCTGAAAAGTCTTGCACTTACTAGTTCTGATTTCGAAGGTCTAGTCCCTTGTATCGGGTCTGTCACACGAATCAAAAATATGAAATTAAGGGTGTGTTTGGATAGACGGTGTGTTTACTTGCGATTAGTGTAAAAATAGCGGTGGTGGTGAAATTAAATATTGTAGTAATACTGTAGCGTGAGACAAAAAATAAACTAAACTAAACGCATCGCATCGCACCTAATCGCCCATCCAAACCCACCCTAAGTTTTTTCAGAAACTTAAGCAAAGGTTCGGAGCTTATATTCTTTTTAATCTCCAAACATTCATAGTTTGGCTTTGTGATGATTTGTTGAATTCTATTTTAAAAATCTCACAACTTTGGACATGTCATATAACTAACAACAATAAGAGTAAGAGAGTGCACTAAGATGACAAAAATAGTGGGAAACGATGGAGGCTACCAGAAGAAAATAGTTGTCAGTAAATTGAAATGTTTACAACTAAGTAAATTACATAGCCTCACAAGCTTTTGTCCTGGAAATTACACCTTCAACTTCCCTTCTTTAGAAGAATTAGTTATGGAAGGGTGTCCTAGATTGAAGATATTTTTTAGGGAATTTCAAGTGATTAGGAGCAAAAGAATGCAGTTCAATGGAACAAGTGATTAGAGATGGCGACACATAAGTTTGCATTTCTTGCGCTCTCCTTTATAATAGTTGACTTGTGTTTCAATTTTGACAAATTTTTATTTGGGAAGTCAAACTCTGAAATTTCTAAAATCAAGTGAAATTATCATAACTTAGTGTCCGAAAATAATTCCATTTTCTTCTTGAGTTTTAAGAGAGAGTGGTGATGCAAGTGAAAAGGTAATCGGCGACAAGGTGAATTTGATATTCCATATGATAGCATGATTTGGACTCTTTATTGTTTACAAAATAAAATTTCACGAGTCAAAGACAAAAAAAAAATCCACTTGTTGAGTATGAAAAATGTCATAAAAATAAATGTGAGTTAACTTTTTTTTATTTTTGAACTTTTTAATTTTATGTTAGTATTCTTTATAGTGTTTGTCAAATGTGAATTTTCATTGTTTTATATACACTATTCAATCTAGAATTTTTTTTTATAAATACAATTCTAGTTAATCATTGGTTTGTATGTGAAATTTTTTTATTTTAAAACTTACTAAGAGTGAAAGTACGATTTAAATAATTTATCAAGGATTTTATTTATGAATTATAATTTTGAAGCTAGTAATATATAAAGGCTAAATTAGTTGAAAAGCCCGATTTAAGAAACAATTTGGTTGTTTAGGCTTATTTCTAATATATTTATCAGAATGAGTCGATTTTAAAGAGAGAAAATGAAAATGTGTCCAGGATGATACGTTTTTAATATCAATACCTTTGCATGTGTTGCTGTTGCTTCCTTCTATTAGAGCTGCAATGGAATTTGTGAATCTATTGGTTGGATTAAAGTGGTTGATTGACAATGTGGTAAAAGGAGAGATGCTTTGTGTAGTGCTACTTTCTAATGGTAGCTAGCATCTTGTCTTCACCTAACTTTGGAGGATGGATAAATGGTGAATCCTCCTATGCCAAAATCTTTTTTCTGTAATTTAATGGAGAGAAAAGAAAACATTATCAGAGTAGCGAGAGTGAGATACGATTAAAAATGGGAGTACCTTTAAAATATTAGTTTAAGGAAAGTGCCACTATAGCAGCCTCACAACGAAGCAGCTGCCACCACCACCACTCATTCTTTCAATGCTTGATAGCCAATTTGCAAGTCAAAGTTACATAAATCTCATTTATAAACTTGTAAGGTAAACAAACAGGTTGAGAAATGGTAAAATATGTGAAGAAAAATACATATGAAAATGAACAAAAGAAAAACATAGAATTTTGAAAGATTGATGATATTAATACATGGTAAAAGGTATTGATACTTTTAATTTTTGTTCAATTTTCTTGAACTTCGAAGTTCAAATTGATATCGATACTAGGCAATGGTATCGATACTTTCTTAAAAGTATTGATACTTCTGATTAGGCAAAAAAATATGCTCAACCGAACGTACTTTCTTACACAAACAATTGAAAACGCGCCCTATTGAACACATTTTCAACCAATTTTGATAAATATACACAAATGGGCCTAAGGAACCAACTTTTTTTTAATTAGCCTTTTTGGCTAACTTAACCATATAAATAGTTATATAAATATATTGATAGCTTTTGATCTATGTGTTAATATTTTTTTCTAGCAGCATGAAAAGCAGATTTTAATAAGCTTTTTTTTTTCGAATTTACCTGCAAAACACAGTGCTAAAATAGTTTTTCTATTAAGCCCCCAACTCAATAATTGGTCATACATTGTCTCTTTCTTTTGTCATCTTTACCAAAAGAAAATAAAGATTAATTAATAAATAAAAAAATAAAGTTATAAAAAGATAAGGCTACTTCAATCAAGCTAAAATATTTTAAGGAAAACTATATAATTGGTCACTGATTTTCAAAAAGTTTTATTTTTATACTAAAAAATAAAAATTTTTATTTTAGGTACTATCGTTAAAAATTATTTTCATTTTGGCCACTCACAATTAATTTAATGTTATTGTACATTTATTTTAGTCACTTAACTTTAATATATTTTCATTTTAAATACTTATTTTATCTTTTTATTTCTTTTTTTATTTTTAAAATTAATTTTAGTATTTTTAGTAAAACGGAAAAACTTGGGTTTATAGGAAAAAACTTAGATTTTTACATGGAAATATTTGTTTTTACAAGGAAAATTTTATCTTTTTAATTTCTTTTATTTTTTCTTCATTTTTTAAGAATTAGTTTTACTTTTTTTTCAATAAAAGAGAAAAAACTGATGTTTTACAAGGGATTAATTGAGTTTTATAGAAAAAAAACTTTGATCTTTATAGAAGAGTCATTTTATCTTTTTTGTTTCAATTAAGTTTTTCATTTTCTAGAATTAATTTTAATTTTTTCCCATAAAATGGAGAAACTTAGTTTTTTTTACATAGAATTACCTCGATTTTTATAAGGAAAACTTGAGTTTTTACAAGAAAAATATTTTATCTTGTTATTTCCTTTTTCTCCTTTTTTTTAAAGTTAATTTTAGTTTATATTCATTAACAAGATAAAAACTTGATTTTTCCAATGAATTACCTAGGTTTTTATAGGGAATGAAGTTGGATGGAAAAACTTAAAATTCTTATTTGTAATTGAATAATTCAATTCCTTATAAAAAAAGGTATTTTTTGAAAAAAATAAAATTAATTTAAAATATGAAACGAGTAACCAAAATAAAAATTTATTAAAATTGAGTGACTAATAAGTATATAATAATATTGAATTAATGTCACGTGACTAAAGAGAGAATAATTTTTAAAAAATGAAAATAGTTTTTGGCTGCAGTTCCTAAATGACCAATTGTGAAATTTACCCACTATTTAATGCTACCTAAGTCCAACAATTAGTATACAAATAAAAATTGCAATAAATGAAAAAGCATCCGCGTGGTGGGTCATCATGTCTGTTGTCTTCTTCACTTTTGAGTTGTATTCTCGAAAGTAATACATGTTTTTTGAACGTACAATGCACTTGAAACTTGCTTACTTTTACATTGACTTGCGTTTTCTCAATTTACTACTCGCTTTACTCCGTTAAGGCAAATTATTATTTCATTCGTTCAAAACTCATCGCTCAATCCTTCTCTTATATATTTTGCAAAGGTACGCCATCTGCTTTCATTTGTTCTGTCTTGTTTGTTTACAGAAGCTTTACTTTCTGCTCATTTTTACTTGTACCTTTTTCTTCTGCTTTTGTTTTGATTTCTGTTGTGGCTGTGGTTTTTCAGTTTACTTGCTCTTTGCTCTCTCAATGGACTTTGTTGTTGCCATCGTTAGCTCTATTGTCGCTAAAGCTGCAGAGTATACGATTTCTCCTATCATAAACCATGTCAAATACCTTTCCAATCATCAGCAAAATGTTGAGACCCTCAAGCACCAAGCTGAGAAGCTGAAAGTTGCAAGGGACAGAGTGCAGCATTCTGTTGATGCAGCTTTACGAAACGGTAAAGAGATCGAAGGCGATGTTGACAAATGGTTGTCTGCAGTCGACACAAAGATCCTTGAACAAGTAGAGAAAGTGACGCAAGATGAAGAAAAAGCAAAGAAAAAGTGTTTCGTTGGTTTGTGTCCTGATTTCTGGACTCGTTACAAGCTTAGCCTGAAAGCTGCAGAGGAGGCAAAGGCCGTTGCCGAGCTACTTGAACAGGGCAAGTTTGACGAGGTTTCTTATCCTGTGCCTCTGCAAGGTATCACTGTCACACCATCTAAAGGGTACGAGGATTTTGAGTCAAGAACGTTGGTTTTGAATGAAATAATGGAGGCACTGAAAGATGATAGCGTCAGCGTTATTGGGGTGCACGGTATGGGCGGCATTGGAAAAACAACGCTAGTAAAAGAAATCGCTAGAAAGGTCAAGGGAAATTTATTTGATTCGGTTATCATAGCAACAGTAACTCAAGCCATTGATATTGAGAAAATTCAGAACAGAATTGCAGAGTTATTGGGCTTGAAATTTGAGGAACAGAGTACCGATGTAAAGGCACTTCGACTACAAGAAAGATTGAAGAAAGAGAAGAGGGTTCTGGTTGTCTTGGATGACATTTGGGCAAAGGTTGATATTGAGGAAGTTGGGATCCCTTTGGGAGATGAGCACAAGGGATGCAAGTTGCTGCTAACTTCTAGGGAGCTAAATGTTTTATCAAATGGGATGGATGCTCAGAAATATTTTTCTGTTGGGTTTTTAAATGAAAACGAGGCCTGGGACCTGTTCAAGAAGAAAGCTGGCGACTGTGTTGAAAGTTGTGATTTGAAGCCTGCAGCTATGGAGGTAGCCAAAAAATGTGCAGGATTGCCCATAGCCATTGCGACAGTTGCAGGGGCTTTGAGAAACAAAAGATTGTTTGAGTGGAAGAATGCTTTACGAGAACTAGAGAGGCCTTCATCAAGCAACTTCACGGGGATAGCTGCAGCTTATTCAGCTATTGAGTGGAGTTTTAATTATTTAGAAAGTGAGGAAGTTAAGCTGACTTTCTTGCTTTGCTGTGTAATAGGCCATAATGGTCTGGTTGAGAAGTTGATGAGATATACAGTGGGTTTGGGTTTAGTTGGTGGTGTCAACACTATGGAAGAAGCTAGAAATGAAGTATTGACGGTTGTGGCTAATCTCAAAGCGTCTTCCTTGTTGCTTGATAGTTATGATGATGAGCACTTTGATATCCATGATGTTGTTTCGGATGCTGCTTTAGCTATTGCATCGAGGGACTACCATATGTTTGTTTTGAGAGATCATATTCCAAAGGAGTGGTCCGATAAGGCGAAAATGAACAGCTTGAGAGCGATAAGCTTACCTTGTCCTCAAATTATAGCCGAGCTTCCTAAGGAGATAGAGTATTCAGGTCTTTCCTTTTTCCATATGGCCCATGATGATTCAGTGGTAATTCCTCCCGACTTTTTCAGACGAATTGAAAGTCTCAAAGTCTTGGATTTACCTTCATATTCCTATCTACCTGAGTCAATTAATCACCTCATAGACCTTCGCATGTTGTGTCTAAGAGGATGTCTAGTTGAAGACATAACCATCATTGGAGAGCTCAAAAGTTTAGAAATCCTTGACCTTGCTTTCTCAAGGATCAAAGAACTACCCAAGGAGATAGCACAATTGACTCGGTTAAGGTTGTTAGATTTGAGTGGGTGTAGAAAACTCAAAATCATCCCACCAAATGTCTTATCAAGTTTGTCTAAATTAGAAGAATTATATATGGAGGGAAACTTTGTTGAATGGGAAAATGGAGTAGTTGACAACGAGAGGAGAAATGCAAGCCTTGATGAATTAAACAATTTGTCTCGTCTAACTACTTTATATGTTCGTATTTCTGATATCCAAATGATTCCAAAGCATCGATTTATTGAGACATTGAACAGATACAGGATTATTGTAGGTGATCATCCTATATCCAAGTGGCTCCGAAGACATGAATGTTCAAGGACATTGACGCTCCAGTTATATACAAACATTTGTTTGGATAATGGGGTGAAAATGTTGCTGGGAAAGGCTGAATATTTGTACCTAGACCTAAAAGGACTTAAAGGCATCAAGAATGTACTTGCAGAGTTAAATAAAGGGAACGATTTTCCACATTTACAGAGTCTTCATGTCAAAAATGGTATCCAGGTGCAATATATCACAATGAACAACATTGAGTTTTCTGAATTACGTTTCATAACACTTGAGCGTTTGCCACAACTTATTAGCTTTTGCGGTCAAGAGGAAAGGTGTTCCACGAGTTTTGAGCCCCTACCACTTTTCATTAAGCAGGTATTTGTTTGACATGATTCATACTCTTATACAACTTTTTTTTATACTGCAACTATTTAGTGACATCGTCAAAAAGTTATAATTATTAGATAATGATTTAATCCACTAACCTTACATTTCTAATAATAAAATAAATAATTATCCAATGGTTTTTAAGGCTACAAAATAAATTTCAAACCCAAAATTTAAATTTTAATCCAAACTGATTGAAAGTCCAAAATCAATTCAATACACAAAAATTATGAAAATGTAATTGGAATTCACAATTCGAACTAAAATTCTTTAACATCGAAAATCATATTTCCAAATTATGTTACGTACTATCTTTTCGTTTCCCTTCCATTTTGATTTTTAGAAGAAAAGAATTGTTTGTAAATGTATGCAACCTGTTTTCCATCATTCCATTAACAACAATATAATATGGCACAAGCAGACATATCATTGGAGTTCGAATTTGAGGAGGTTGATCATCACTGAATGCGGCAAGTTGGAGCATCTGTTATCGCCCTCTGTCGCCAGGAATCTGGTGCAGCTCCACTGCTTTGAGATAGTGGATTGTGAGTCCTTAAGGGAGATAATATGTACAGAGGAAATAGAAGAAGAAGAAGAAACGAATAATGTGATTTGTTTCCCCCGATTAAACTTTCTGCATATAGATTTCCTTCGAAACCTCATCTTCTTCTGCTCAGGAAATTATAATATCGAATTCCCTTTGTTGAAAGAGCTAAAGATTGTGGATTGCCCGAAATTAAAAGAATCCATTAGTGAAAGCAGTATTGAGTCCGGCATGCATGCTCTCTTCAACGAGAAGGTTAATTATTTATTTCATTAGTCTTACACTCTTATATGATTTAGTTGATTCGTCCTGCATTACATGAGCTAACTTTCTTATGGGCATGAGTTATATATATGAATAGGTTTCAATTCCAAGCTTGGAAAGGATGACAATCTCCGGGTTGAGGAATACGAAGATGATATTTCATAATGAGCTACCACCAAATTCTTTTCGAAATCTACGAGTATTAAGTGTTTCAAGGTGTGAGAGTCTGAAAAATCTATTTCCAGCGTCAATAGCCAAACATCTTCCGCAACTTGAACATTTATGGATAAGATGGAGTGGGGTGGAGGAGATTGTATCGGAAGGGGAAGGTTTAGAGGAGCAGCCTGTGAGTTTTGAGTTTCCCAAAGTGTCTTCCCTTACGGTTGAGCACTTAGAAAAGCTCAAATGTTTCTATAAAGGGCAACATACAATTGTGTGGCCAATGTTGAAAAAATTGACCACAGATTGTTCTGCTTTGCTAATGATAGTGGGTTTAGAAGATGTTAGAATCCAGGAAACGAAGGGAAATGGGGAGGCAGTATTGTTGGTTAAGGAGGTACGTACGTATATGATCACATGCTTGTTATGTTGTTATATGCATAATAATGCAATTTAATTAACTGACTCTTACATTGCTTTGATAGGCATTTCTTTAGAGATATCTATCTAATACTTATATTTAAGGATTTACTGGTTTAGGGTCATCATTGGAATTATGAAATTATATAAATATTAATTTTTTTAAATTATAATTAATATTACTATGATAATATTATATATTATCTTTAAATAAATGTTAAATTTTTATTTTTTTATGTGATAAATAATTATCTATTTATTTATTATATTCTTTATCTATTTACTTATTATATTCTAACACTTTTTTGTTATAATTTTTATATTAAATAAAATGTTAATATGATTATGAAACACATTTTAAAAAATTTAAATTTAAATTTAAAAATGTGAGATGATATATTTTTAAAATAGAATAATACCATTTTAAACTTTAAATTTTAATTTTTTTTCTTAATTTAGCCACTCTAAATAAGATAATTGTGTGAGTTAATTACCACTGTTAAAATTTTTGTTTTCTTTTAATGGATTGCTATGTGACACATTAGCACGTTGTGTGATTAACAAGTGAATTTTTTTATTGACTTTTGACTAAGTTTAAAGACATCCTTTTATAATTAGTCCAAAACTTTTATCACTTAAACTTTAGTTAATAAAAAAAAGCCACTTGTCACTCACCCAATGGACTAAATGTGTCACGTCAGCAATCCGTTAACGCCAGTGACAAATTCACACGGTTATCTTATTTTGAATGACCATAACTATAGTTTACCTCTTATTTATGTGAAAAAGATAGAAAGAAAATGCTCATATAAGAGTCTAACATTTATAAAAATATTTTAATGAAAGCCAAACCTTTCAAAGTGCTCAAAGTTCCAAAGCTTTTTTGAAAGTGCTCAAAAAGACTTTCTCAAATGTCGAATATCACGTCTCAAATTATATTTATATTATATTATTTTATATTCAAGCAATATTTGATTCAGCTATCATGTACATTATTCTAAATATATTAGATTTCACTTATTTTTTTAACTCAAATTGAGTTGAAGTAGATGAAAAATGTTGATTTAAAGATTTTCAAAGGTTATTTTTTTGTAGGCAATTAAGGAAGTAAAACTTCCTGTTCTTCATTCCGCTTTCTACTTGTGTTTTATTATTATTATTATTATTATCAGTTTTCATTCATAAGGTATTCTGTACATTGGTTTTTATTTAAGCATGTGCATCAGCATTGAGCTTCATTTGTTAATGTTTAATTGGTTTCCTAGGTCATTCCCAATTTAGAGAAACTTGAGTTACGAAATTTTAGTGATATGGATCAATTGCCACCGGATTTGTTCCCTCGCGTTAAGGTTTTTGAAGTGGGTGGTGGCTTCCATAGTGGATCTTCTTATATATTTCCTCTCATCCGAAGATTCTACAATTTGGAAAGGCTGAAGTTTAGTAATTTTGATTTCAAACATGTAGTCCCTTGTAAGGGAGCTGTTGGGACTCTCTCACCAATAAAAAATCTGAAATTGCATTCTTCCAAAAATCTTAAGCATGTATGGAGGAAAGATTCGGAACTAGGTCATATTCTCTCTAATCTCCAAACACTCACAATTTCGCATTGTGATGATTTGAAAAATATTGGAGCCTCGTCATTATCTTTCCAAAATCTCACAACTTTGGAGGTGTCATATTGCAAAATGATGACAAACTTAGTTACACCCTTAGTAGTTGAGAATCTGGTGCAATTAACAACAATGAAGGTAAGCGACTGCACTGAAATGACAGAAATAGTGACAAATGAGGGAGACTACCATCAGACAATAGTTGTCAGGAAATTGAAATGTTTAGAAATAATTGATCTACAAAGGCTCACAAGCTTTTGTCCAGGGAGTTACACCTTCAACTTCCCTTGTTTGAAAGAAGTAGTTGTGGAAAGGTGTCCTAGATTGAAGGTCTTTTCTGAGGGAGTTTTAAGCACCCCGCAATTGCAAAGAGTAAAACAAGGGCGTTACAATCGAAAAGAGTGTTGGAAAGGGGACCTGAATACCACCATACACCAGTTGTATACAAAAAAGGTACGGAGTTGGTTTATAATGCTATCTAGCTAGCTTCCTCCTGTCTTGATACAATAAATGTTAATGCTCGATTTTCTTTCCTATTCTTTCATTGTTTTAAAAAAAAATTAAAACCTACTTGACTATAACTAACAAGGAGTGTTTATTTTTGAATTATGAGTGTAATAATATGGATGGATTTGTTGTTTTAGGGTGGATTCAATAGCCCATTTGATCTGAATATCTCTGAAACTTTTCCAAAGTTGATAGAAATATGGAAAAGAAACCCTCAAGAAATTTTGGAGTCGAAGAACCTTGGTAGAATGGAGATTTATAAATGTAGCAGCTTGAAGTATATTTTTACCCCGTCTATGCTTTTTAGCCTCAAGCAACTAGAACAGATAGAAGTAAAAGAATGCAATACAATGGAACAAGTGATCAGGGAAGACGAGGAGGGAGCAACCATACATACGTTGACACTTCCTAAGCTCTCCTTTGTAAAAATAGAGAGGTGTTCCAACTTGACAAATTTTTATTTGGGAAGTCAACCTCTTGAAATTCCAAATTTGTGGGTTATTACGATAGCTGAGTGCCCAAAAATGACAGCATTTTCTTCTACAATTTCAAGAAAGAGTGAAAAAGTGATTGAAGAGCGAGACGTAGAAGATAATATTACCGTTTTATTCTGTGACAAGGTCAGTTTGGCATTCAATATTTATTTGCACTAATTAATTCATATCATCTTTCTATTTGATGAATTCATGAATGGGTCGAGTTAAGATAATTCATTTATGAAAATCTATTAAATAAACAAGGTAATAGATTTGAGTGAAGTGTAAACTTTATTGATATTTGAGATTGATAACTACTCACTTTTTTTTATGTTTTGTGATGAGCTAAATAATGTTACATGGTTTTTTTACACAAACCTATTCAATTTATTTACATTTCTAAATTATCAATTTAAAAAAACTTATTTTAATAAAATCAATTTTGATTTCATTAAAAGCCTTCTATGCAATACTAGTAGAAATAAAAATGATATAAAAATTAGAGAATTATTTTTCTTGAAAAATAGTTTTATTACTAAAATAATAAAAAATGTAAATAGTTTTATTATTTAGGTTTTAGTTGTGGTGGTAAGAGTACGCACCCAGACTCGAATCTTCAATAGAGTAATTTTTATCTTATTTTTAAAATAAATTAAAGTACATAAATAACACTTTTAATATATGATTTTTGTTTTAAAAGTTTGGTATTAATAAATATTTATTTGAAAGACATTTTAAAAACAAATTATTTTTTCTAATTTTTTCTCTATCCTTAAAATACAACTGATTTTATTTGATGAAAATAGAAAAGTGAAATAATTTATATTGTTATTTATATTCATAAATTCCAAACTCAAGTTATTTATGTCAACAGGTTGTCATTCCCCATTTGGAGAATCTGAAGTTGTCCTCCATTAACATTCAGAAGATATGGCACCACCCATCCTACTCACCAGAGAGGAATCAGATGTTCTCTACACTGCGATCCCTGTGTCTGGAAGACCTTCCCAAACTCAAAGATACCTGCTTTGAGAATAGCTTTGAATTCCCATGCTTAAGAGATTTAACACTAAAAAATTGTCCTCTGCTGAAAACATTCATCTCTAAATCTGTATGTGAAGATAAGCCTCAAATTCACCAACCTACACAAACAAATAACTCTGCTGTCCTCAATGAAAAGGTCATTTCTTCTTCTTTTACTTTACCATTGTTCTCTTCTCCTTTTACTTCTTTCATTAATCTTTTTAATTTCAACATATTTCAGTTATTAACCCAATCTAATGATTTATTAGGTTGTTTTCCCTCGTTTGGAGAAGTTGCTGATTCAGGGTTGTGATTCGTTAGAAGAAATAATTGAGCTGCAAGCACTCAATGCCAGTGAAGCACAGTCGACATCAGCTACGCGGTCTACTATGGCAGAAACAATGATGACCAAGTTTGTATTTCCCCGTCTAACGCACCTTGGACTGGATAAGGTGCCGAGTTTGAAAAGTTTCTACTCTAGGATGCATACCACCCAATGGCCATCATTGAAATTTATGAAGGTTATTGAATGCCCCAGAGCACAAATTTTTTGTGAGGTTGAAATCCCAAACCAACAACCCTTGTTTTGCGTCAATGAGGTATGCTCACTGATAGTTTATATTCCATGTTCATTACTTGAATTTATATCCAACTCAAATGAGGTTCCCTATAAATTGCCTTTTGAACTAACTCAAATTTAAAACTCTTTAGTCAATGTTCAATATATTTGTTGGTGTCCAGGACACTTTCCCTGTTTTACAAGAATTAACACTGAAGACGAATGATATGATAAAGGGGATATGTGATGGACAACTGTCATTGCAGTGTTTCCCAAACCTCAAACTTCTTAACCTCCAATTCTTTCCTGAGACATCCACTACTCTTCCATACTCCTTCATTCAGTCACTACCAAAGCTTGAGAAGCTTGTTATAAACAATGCCTCCATTTCTGAAATAGTCCGGTTTGAAGGACTCATCAACGAGGAAAGGCACACATCGGCATGCTATCAGTTAGAGGCCTTAAGGTTGTCTCAACTTCCAGAGCTAACATTAAAGACTTTAGAGCCATTTTTGTTGTCTTTCAAAAATCTATTAAGTATGGAAGTTTCAAGATGCCATGGATTCATCAATCTAATGGCATGCTCGACAGCTAAGAGCCTGACACTACTAGAAAGATTGAGCATAGCTGATTCTGAGTTGATAGAAGAAATCATATCATGTGAAGATGAAGACTTACAGGCCAGCATTGTTTTTCCCAAGCTGAAGTATTTGCAATTAAGTCATCTGCCAAGTCTAGCAAGCTTTTCATTGGCGCATCACTCGTTGGAGTTCTCAGTCTTGCAAATGGTGATAGTGACAGACTGCCCAAAAATGAAGAATTTCTCTCAAGGGGAGTTAAGCACACCAAGGCTGGAACATATGCACTTAACAAGAGATGAGGATGGTGAACTGCAGTGGGAAGGCGACCTTAACACCACCATAAAGCATATGTTCGATCAAATGGTACCAATCATTTTAAAGGATTTAAAGTGTATTACTTTTAATAATGTTGGTTTTACCTTTCTTTATAATCGTTTCTTTTGATCACGCACGTACAGAATATGCAAAATTCTCAAGCGATCGAGGTAACTGATCAGTTGCTCCAACTGGAATAAGGAGATATGTTCCAGTGTTTGTGAGACAAGCTCAGTTTCATTTCAATTCAAACCAAATGGTAATTTGCTCTTCTATTTTCATTATGGCTTAACCAATGCTTTACAAAGTGACTATGGAAATGCCTTTTTCATTGTAGGTTGAGTTGCTCTATTGGAGTATGGGGGCTGCCCTCTCCTTTATTCAGCCACATTATACATTTTGCTGGTATTTTTGTATCAGCTTGGGGGTTTAGACCATGAAAGTAAGATTGCTACTCATTTTGTGTGTGCTTGTTTCATCTTTTTTTGTTCTCTCTATAAAGAATGTTATGTACTTATTTCAGTATTTTGATGAAAAGTTGAAGCTAATATCTCGTTCAATCCCAGGATTCTCATATTCATCCTCACAAAAATATAAAATAACACCAATTCTCTGTTTTTAGTGAATAGGAGAAACAATCTAAAGCAAGAAGAAAACAAACCAATGCCATAAATAATTGAATTACATACATGCATGCATGTAGCAATCGTTCAGTAGTGAACAACAGTCACATTATTTTCAAGCAGCTAATTATGCTCTATGTTGTTTTCGAGCAGCTAATTATGCACTATGTTATTTTCAAACATCAATCTCAAGTTCGTGGGTGATACTTGGCGACAATGTCAAGCTTTTAGTTGTTCAAATACTTTTGTTCATCGGTTTTCATTGTCGAAAGAATTAACGTTAACTCGGAATTGATCTACTAAGAAGCTACTCATGATTCACCCTAAATCTTTATTAGGTATTTCAGAAGGAATTATAAATTTATTATATTTACAATATATAATCTTATAATCTTTTTTGAGTAAGCAAAATAAATAATTTAAGGAGACCACATATCTGTTGGGTGGCTAGTGCCTGAACCAAATTTCTCTGCTATTTGATGAGAGCTACATAAGGAAGTAGATGAGAAAGGATTGTATGAAACAGTGACGCCACGTCATCTGTATACTTTTCCAATAGTTTTATGTCACATCAGTACTCTTATTCTAAATTTCAGGATTTAATGATATTTTGATTGATCTTCAATTAGATCATTAATGGAATGTTAATGTGATATTTTTTTATTGACATAATAACAAATTTTATATTTAAAATGTTTGTAGATTCTATCAATTTTGTCCTAAATCTAAAAAATTGAACAAATTTAACTCTCAACTTTACACATTTAGTTAACTTAGTCTTGACTTTAAGAAATTAAAAAAAAGTTAAAAACTCAAAAATAAACATTTACAAATTTTCTCTAAATTAACTTGGATTTTTCATGGTATATCTACAAATTTTCTTTTCATTTTTCTTCAACCTCAATTTTTTTATTGGTTACTGGTTCACAGTTTAATGTTTTATTTCAGTATTTCTTTCTCTCAATTTTGATTGTGTTATTATTTTTTCCTTTTATTAGAATAAGTTTTCATTAAAAATAATAACCATTTGACTTTTATTGAGTTTCGGCTATTTGTTATTTTTGTTAATTTTCTATTAAATTTTAATTTTGGTGATTTCATAAAAATAAACATTTTGTAATTTTAAGGGTTAAAAGGGGGAAACTAAATTAGGAAACATAAATTTGAAACTAAGCAAAATAAGAATGTTGTGTGTGTATCTTTTAAATGAAAGAAACTGTTAAGGACAAGAGCCTTTTTGTTTAGTAAGCAATTAAGAAAGTGATGATGGAGTATATAACAAGTATTATATTGTGTATTAAATCATTGTGTTTATGAATCCGTATGTTGGCTTGATAGTTAAGGTATTCATTGTCTCAGGTGTGGTCTGGATTTGAGTCGCGTTAATTGCATTACTGTTAGAGCTTTACCTTCTTCTTGTAATTCACCAAAAACAAAAAAAAATTGTGTTTATTTTGCATATATTTTTATCATAGATAATAAGATATTGTGTTCGCTTAAAACAAACAATCTGTCTATTTGAATTTGTTTAATTTAGTATTGATTTTGTTGGGATTTATTCATCAGAATTAAACACCAAAATTGTAGATTTTTGTTGATTTTAAACATGTAGATCAACATTGGGCCTGACTTGTCTATCTTTAATTGGTATTGTGCTGGATCTTTTTTCTGTTCTTTCATTGTTATCAAAACAATCAAAACCTACCTATGTTACTACTTCAATAATCAATGAAGAGTGTTTATTGTTAATTTGTTATTGTTTGTATTTCTATTTTTTATTATTGTTATCTAGAGGAATAATATCATATTCTTTTCTTTGGGGTGGATTCTATGTTGACACGATTTGAACATCTTTAACACATTTCCCAAGTTGGACTAGGAACCTCAAGAAATTTGGGGTTTCAAAAACCTTCCATTTATACACTATCACAATTGTAGCAGCTTGAAGTACAGTTTTACTCCATCTATACTTTTGGGCCACAAGCGACCAAAACAAATAGGAGTAAAAGATGCAGTTGAATGGAACAAGTGATTAGGGATGAGGAAGAGGAAGCAATGACACATAAGTTTATATTTCTTGCGCTCTCCTTTATAATTATTGACTTGTGTTTCAACTTAACAAATTTTCTTCCTGGGATTTAAGAGAGAGTGGTGATGGAAGTGAAAAGGTAGTTGGCGAGGGGATCATCAACGGTATTATTGCAACCTGTTTTAGCAACAAGGTGAATTTGATATTCCATATTTATATGCTCCACTTATATCATATTTTCTTTCTTTTATTAGTTCATGGGTAAAATAATAAGAATAGATTAAATGAGAGTTGATAGCATGATTTGGACTCTTTATTGTTTACAAAATAAATCTTCACGAGTCAAAGACAATAAATAATAAATAATAAAAAAATTCCACTTGTTGAGTATGAAAAATGTCATAAAAATAAATGAGAGTTAATTTTTTTTTTTGAACTTTTTAATTTTATGTTAGTACTCTTTATAGTGTTTGTCAAATGTGAATTTTCATTGTTTTATAAATACTAGTTATTAATTTTACATATTCTTTTAATCCATTAAGTAATAGATTATTACTTCTTACAATTTATGTAAAATAATATTATTTAAATTATTCAGCATAATTATTGAAATATTACAATAAAAAATCTCAAATCCTAATTAAAGTAGTAGGAATGAAAATAATAATAAAGAAATTTTTGCTATTTTTTTAAAAACTTTTTGTTACTAATGGAATGAAAAAAGTATATAAATGTTGAATGTTATTGCATATATTTTTTAGTGTTAAGCCTTAGTTTTACATTATAGAAATACTAGTAAAAGTATAACTAAAAATTATATATATTTTTTGAAAGGTAAATTCATTAATTCATTCAATGAATGGAACCATACAATTCAGAGAAAAAAATAGCTAATACTCGTTATAGATGGTGAATGACAAGTTTCATCAACCCAACAAGGGCTTTAGACTAAAAACATTCACCAAACTAGAGAGGATGACAACAAAATTATCCCTAAAATCACTTATAAAACTAAGATTACATGCATAAGCAAGACTAAAAAACGTGCTACAAGAACAAACAAAAACTTCTAAAACCGAGGACTTATTAAACAATGAAAAAACAAACAAAAAAAATATATTTGTTTGACGAAGAGCCACTCATTTATTATTCATGATGATTGTATATTTTTGGAGGTTGATTGGTGGGGACGGCCTAAGGATTGTAGGTCGGGTAGAAAATTGGGGAGGGTTAAGGATTGTGTTTGGGATCCTCCTCCTATGGGTTGGTTGAAATTTAACGTGGCTAGAGTATTTGTGGAGGAGGTTGTAGGTTGTGGAGAGGTGTTGAGGGACAAAAAGGGAGCTGTCTCTACTCTTTTTTTGGGTAAATGTGGTGTGTTTTGAGTGGAGCAAGCGGTAGTAATGGCTATTAAAGTTGCAACGGAGATTTTTATTGATTTGATGCAGAAGGTAAATGTTCCTCTAATTGTAGAGTTTGAATTGAGTAGTGTTTCTGATTGGCTGAAGTATAGACGTTTACGACCACGGTTGGTAAGAAAATTATTTGTGGATATTGAAGGAGGATTACAGCATTTAGTGAAGATAAAGTAATTGCGGTCACAAATAATTAGAAGAATGGTATGATTAATTCATTGGCAAACATTGGATTGTCCAAGAATTACTTTCTTAAAGCTTATTGGTAATCTGTTGTTTCTTGGTAATTTGTATTAGTGCAGTCTGCTTGCAGTTATATTTCTTTGTAGGTTGTACTGTTGTTTTTGCAGCTCTATTGAGCATACATGAGCTATGAGTTTTTATTACTCCATCTTGCTTGTGATCAATTGATTGAGCTAAAAAAAAACTATTGGTGGTTGGTAGAGTTTTAGTGAATGACAGGCACAATCATCTATCCATCACAACTTGTGAAGTCAAGCTCTTGAATTTCCAGAGTTAAGTCATATTAAGATAGATGATTGTCCAAAAATGGCTGCATTATCTTCTTCAATTTTAAGAAAGAGTGAAAAAGTGATTGACGAGCAAAGCGTGAGAGATAATACTACAACTTTATTCTGCCACAAGGTGAGTTTGATATTCAATATTTTTGCGCACTAAACAATTCATATCTTCTCTCTTTCTATTTGATGAAGTGATGAGTATATAAATGATGATAATCCATATATGATGAGAATGTATAAGATAAATAGTGGGGGAATAGATAGGAGAAAAGATAGAAATGAATGAGGTTGTTGAGTATGAAGAATATCCAACATAACCTTTACTTATTTCAGCAGTTGTTGAATTAAGATTCACATTAATTATTATTTTCCCTTTTTAGTTATCTTAAATATAAGATAGTAACAGTTTGCTTATAGGGTAATGACTTGAGAAATTGCTTTCCTAATTTTCTTATATCACCCAACCTAACCAACACTATACTATTTTCTTCATTAGAGTTTTAACTAAAGAGGTTAAAATAATGTTACATGTTCTTTGTTTTAAAAAATTTAATTTTTTTAAACGAACAGAAAAGAGTTATACCTGTTCAATTTATTTACAATTCTAAATTATCAATCCAAAAATGAAATTGAACAATCACTTTATAAGCAAGAATTTTGAAACAAATATAGATATTTTTGTGGAAAACATAATTATAAATACAGATATTTTTAAAATTTTCATATTTTAATTGTAATTCTTAATAGTTTTAAATCTATAGATATTTTATATCAACAAACTATAACATGCTTTTAACATATATTTTTTAAAAATTAAACATTTATGTAAAATTTTAAACAAACTCTAAAACAGATTTCAAGTTAGTTTTCAACCATTTGTTTTTAAATAAGTATGTTAAAAGTTTTAATTTAATTATATTTTAAGATAGATTTATTTTTGTTAACATTTCTTTTATTTTTTTAAAAAAAATTAAATATAAATACTCTTTAAATTTCAATTTATTTTAAAAAATTAAAAACAATATTTATGATCCTTATTTTAATTTTATCAAACGCTTTTATTAAATAAATTTATATAATATTTTTAAAGTACTATGTTTTCATTTAAAACAAAAAGTACAAAGAAATATTTAAATAGCAAACCTTAATTATTTATATAATAAGTAATTTATTTATTATAAAATAATTTGTACAAATGCTTTAATGGTGATTAGGAATTTCTTTATTCGTGGATGATCAAAATAATGGATTTATGTTTGTGTTATTATTTTGAATTATGTTGTTTTATATTAATTATATGAAGTTAAACTTTGAATATCATAACATTAGAAGCTAGTAATTTTTTTTTGGTAATCTTCATGTCCGTGTTTTACGGCTTATGTTTCAGATTCATGGCTACCCTCTGAATAATGTTTTTTCTAAGGTTCAAACCTAGGTCTTCCCTTTGGGAGTGCAATGTACCTTACTATTACACCCAACCACTTGTTTTAATTTTAATAATTTGTAAAATAAATAATTATATTTTTTAAATAAGTTTAATGTAATATATGGTATTTGAATTTGACACTTTTTTTCTAATTTAGTATCTAAACTTGATACTTTAGGACCTAATTAAAAAATATGTTGTAATTAACCTTAATTTAACAAAAAAAATTAATTATATTTTTTAAAAAATATCTTATATTTTTATTTTTCAAATATTAATATTTAAAAAATATAATTTAAAAATATATTTTTACAATGTTACCATGTGCCAAATTGTTATTGGGTGAGACTTTTATAAGAAATGCCACGTTAATAGTGAATCGGTTTCTTAATGCTACATCATTTTTCGTAACTGCTTTGGGGTAATTTAGTTAATTGAATGATTTTATAGGTATCAATTTAAGAACTGAAAAAAAAAACATAAGTATCATATTGATAAATAATGTATAGTTCAGGTGCCAAACTACATATTATCCCTAAAAAATTAACACTATTAGCATATTGGAGTAATTTGTATAACTTTTAACAAGTTTAGGTATTAAATTAGACAAAAAAAATTAGGGACTAAATTAACAAAAAGTGTCAAATTCAAATATCAAATGTTATATTAAGCCTTTTAATAAATAAAAATGTGACAAATATAATGTATTTTTATTTCATTAATTAATATAAAGTAATATTATTAAAATTATTAAACATAATTAAAATATATTAATTATTTTACAGCAATAAAAAACCCTTCAAAGTATGAATGAAAAAAAATAAAAATTGCTTTTAAGCTTTAATTTTATATTATTGAAATAAAATAAAAGTGTAAATGAAAAATAAATAAAGTAAATGAGAATGAAAGTGTAATTTAAGGATAGTAAAAGAAGGGCATTTCTTTTTAATTCCAAAATTGAATGATGTTAGATTTATGCAGCTCTACATTTTATCACTTCACTCACTCCTTTCAATTCTCTCTACATTTTGATTGAATTTGTATTTGTCTGTAAAGAAGGAAGACTTATGTTATCTTTTTATGACATTTATATATGTCTGCAGGTTGCCATTCCCAATTTGAAGCATCTGACTTTGTCCTCCATTAACATTCATAAGATATGGCACCACCCATCTTCCTCATCTCTCACGCACTTGAGCAGCTTGCGGGTGGAAGGGTGTCACAATTTGAAATACCTGTTTCCCTCTTTCTTAGTAAAAGATCTTGTGGAACTCTACGTCCTTGAAATTAAGGATTGTAATATGATGGAACAAGTCATTTTCACGGATGGATTGGGTGCAGAAGATCCAGCGAGGAATCATACGATTTTCTCTATACTACACAGGCTGTCGCTGGAAGACCTTCCCAAACTCACAAGTTTCGGCTTTCAAAATTACTCTGAACTCCCACACTTAGAAGATTTAACACTGACAAATTGTCCTCTGCTGAAAACATTCATCTCTAGATCTGCATCTGGAGATGAACCTCAAATTCACCAACCTGCACAAACAAATGACTCTGCTGTCCTCAATCAAAAGGTCATTTCTTCTTCTTTTACTTTACCATTCTTCTCCTTTTACTTCTTTCATTAATCTTTTTCATTTCAACATATTCCAGTTATTAACCCAATCAAATGATTTATTAGGTTGTTTTCCCTCATTTGGAGAACTTGCACATTCAGAATTGTGATTCGTTAGAAGAAATAATTGAGCTGCAAGGACTCACTGCCAATGAATCACAGTCAACATCAGCTACTCGGTCTACTATGGCAGAAACAGTGATGACCAAGTTTGTATTTCCCCATGTAACGAACCTTGTACTGGATATGGTGCGGAGTTTGAATATGCATACCACCCAATGGCCATCGTTGAAACAAATGAAGGTTATTGAATGCCCCAAAGCACAGATATTTGGTGAGGTTGAAATCCCAAACCAACAACCCTTGTTTTGCGTCAATGAGGTATCTTCATTAATAGTTGATATTCCATCTTCATTCCTTGAGATTATATCCAAATCAAATGAGATTACCTATAAATTGCCTTTCCAACTAACTAATTTCTCACC
This sequence comes from Gossypium hirsutum, assembly GCF_007990345.1. Taxonomy (NCBI): domain Eukaryota; kingdom Viridiplantae; phylum Streptophyta; class Magnoliopsida; order Malvales; family Malvaceae; genus Gossypium; species Gossypium hirsutum. The sequence goes on along the minus strand of NC_053433.1, from coordinate 117,936,675 downwards.
TTCTCTCTTAAATTTAAAACTCTTTAATCCATGTTTAATATATTTGTTGGTGTCCAGGACACTTTCCCTGTTTTACAAGAATTAACACTGAAGACGAGTGATATGATGAAGGGGATATGTGATGGACAACTCTCATTGCAGTGTTTCCCAAACCTCAAACTTCTTAACCTCCAATTCTTTCCTGGGACATCCACTACTCTTCCATATTCCTTCATTCGCTCACTACCAAAGCTTCAGAAGCTTGTTATAAGCAATGCTTCCATTTCTGAAATGGTACGGTCTGAAGGACTCAGCCACAAGGAAAGACATACATCAGCATTCTCTCAGTTAAAGGAATTAAGCTTGTCTGAACTAACAGAGATGACATTAAAGACTTTGTCTGAAGGACTCATCAATGAGGAAAGGCACACATCGGCATGCTATCAGTTAGAGGTGTTAAGGTTGTCTCAACTTCCAGAGCTAACATTAAAGACTTTAGAGCCATTTTTGTTGTCTTTCAAAAATCTATTAAGTATGGAAGTTTCAAGATGCCACGGATTCATCAATCTAATGGCATGCTCGACAGCAAAGAGCCTGACGCTACTAGAAAGCCTGAGCATAGATGATTGTGAGATGATACAAGAAATCATAGCATGTGAGGGTGAAGAAATACAAGGCAACATTGTTTTCCCCAAACTGAAGTATTTGGAACTAAGTTGTCTGCCAAGTCTAGCAAGCTTTTCCTTGGCGCATCACTTGTTGGAGTTCCCAGTCTTGCGAATGGTGAAGGTGAAAAAGTGCCCCAAAATGACGAATTTTTGTCAAGGAGAGTTAAGCACACCAAGGCTGGAACAAACACACTTAACAGGAGATGAAGACGGTGAACTGCAGTGGGAAGGCGACCTTAACACTACCATAAAACACATGTTCGATGAAATGGTAACAATCATTTTGAAGTGTTTTACTTTTGAAAACGTTGGTTTTACCTTTCTTTATAATTGTTTCTTTTGATCACGCACGTACAGAATGTGCAAAATTCTCAAGTGATCGAGGTTACTAATCGGTTGCTCCAAATGGAATAAGGAAATATGTTGGGGTGCGTGTGAGACAAGCTCAGTTTCATTTCAATTCAAACCAAACGGTAATTTACTCTTCTATTTTCATCATGGCTTAACTAATGCTTTACAAAGTGACCATGGAAATGCCTTTTTCATTGTAGGTTGAGTTGCTCTATTGGAGTATGGGGGCTTCCACTTTCCTTTATTCAGTTTTTGCAAATCCACTATTGAACTGTTGCATTTCACATTATAACCTAAGTATTGATTTTGAAGTGCATAATGTTTGACACTGGGAATTACAAACATGAAAACCTTTAGTAGTAAGGTTGACCCCAGTTTTATGGATGTATTTCAGCCACATTATACTTTTTGCTGGTATTTCTGTATCAGCTTGGGGGATTAGACGATTTAATTAAGATTGCTACTCATTTTCTGTGTGCTCGTTTCATCTCTTTTTGTTCTCTCTATAAAGAATATTATGTACTTATTTCAGTATTTTGATAAAAAGTTGAAGCTAATATCTCTTTCAATCCCAGGATTCTCATATTCATCCTCACAATGATAATATCACCAATTCTCTTTTTCTAGGCAATAGGAGAAACAATCTAAAGCAAGAAGAAAACAAACCAATGCCATACATATTACATCACATGCATAATTGAGAGCTGCACACAGAAGTAAAACAAATTTATTATATTTTCAATGTATAATCTTATGATCTTTTTTGAGTAAGCAAAATAAATAATTTAAGGAGACCACATATATGTTGGTTGGCTAGTGCCTGAACCAAATTTCTCTGCAGAGCTGCATACAGAAGTAGATTCCATGTATCGGGGAGGCCGGCAAGGCACCAGTGGGTACAATCCATGCCGTTGAAGTCATTGCAAGTGCTAGGATGTGCATCTTTTCTTAATTGAGAGAGCATCGTAATATCAAGCAAATGAACAGGTTTCTTGATGTTCCGTATGACCTCTTTAACTACTTACTCTGCCAGAGGCAAACCAGCTGGATAAATCGATCCCTTGAATGGTGTTGTCTGCCTTGAACAATTCCTTACTCTTGGCTCATTCTAGTCTATGCCACTGATACATACATAAACAAGAGACTAGTAATCATGTTACTCGGAAGGCCGATTCAGAACAAAGAGATCGCAACGGGGAAAACAACTCACTTGTAGTGAGAAGGGGAAATTCCTTGAAACATAACTTTAGTCCTAATGGTATCCACATCTTAATCAACCCATTTAGCCCATGTTGTCAAAGCTGTACGAAAAGCAACCGTACGATGAATGTCCTTACGAATCTTCCCATCAAATTGCACATAATCCCATCTGCAGTTAACAATTACAGATCTTTAGCTCTTACTAAAAATCATCAGTTAATCAGATATTACTTGTTTTTGTAGAGCTCATACTGTTGCTTCAGTCCTCTACGGTGCCACCAATGCCAAGTGTTGAATATCAAAACATCGATTTCTTTCCATAGATTTCCATTTCATACAGAATCCAACTTCAGAACTCTGCCAATTGTTTCCTCTTCAAAGTCTACTAAGTACAACGAACGAAATAGCATCACGGATACCTTATAGTGCTGAAAGTTTCAGTCCACCATATACATAGACCATAGTTTGTTACCTATACATACATGTAAGTATTAGTGTATGTATGTATAGAATGAATTGATTACCTTGAAAGTAACAGTGGAAACAGTGTGATTATTAAAAATTTATCTTTTTAATTTCCTTTATTTTTTTCTTCCTTTTTTAGTATTAGTTTTACTTTTTTTTCTCAATGAAAGAGAAAAAACTGATGTTTTACAGCGGGGATTAATTGAGTTTTATAGAAAACTTTGATCTTTACATAAGAGGCATTTTATCTTTTTAGTTTCATTTAATTGTTTTCATTTTCTAGAATTAATTTTAATTTTTTCCCATAAAATGGAGAAACTTAGTTTTTTTTACATAGAATTACCATACTACATTTTTATTGACATATAATGATAATAATAAATTTAAATTCATATAATGTTAATTTTTTTTATTGATATAATAATAAATTTAACTCTCAACCGGCTATATTTTACCAATTTAATCCTGATTCTAAAAATTTAATAAATTTAGCGCTCAACATTTATATATTTTTTCAATTTAATCTTGACTCTATATACATAATTACTTAAATTTAAAAAATAGAAAATAATAAAAACTCAAGAAATACATAAAAATTTGAAAAATTATTAAAAATAAAAAAATCATAAAAATCTAATATATATTATAAAATAAGACACATGCTTTTATGGCATTTTCTAATTATGTAGACATCCATTATTAGTTCATTTTTGTTCTGATCACCTAGGTTCAAAATCAAATTATTTTAGCCACTATTGTTGTCTTCATTTGATATTTTGATTTATCTTTAATTTCATCGTTAATGGAATGTTAATGCGACTTTTTTTACTAACATAATAACAAATTTTATATTTCTAATGTTTGTAGATTTTGTCGATTTTGTCTTAAATCTAAAAGATTAGATAAATTTAACTTTCAACTTTACACATTTTGTTAACTTAACATGGGTTTGAATGGGCTATGTGTTTACCTGCAGTTAGTATAAAAACAGCGTCAGTGGTAAAATTAGATATTGCAGCAATATTATAGCGCAGAGGCAAAGCTAGGTGGTTGGCAGGGGCCCCGACCCACCTAAAATGAAAAATTATTATTTAGGTCCTTAAAAACTTTTAAAATTTTAAATTAGTAAAGGTAAAATTATATTTTGGCCCCCTTAAAATTATAAAAATTATATTTAATCCTTTAAAATTTATAAAGATATAGACTATAAAAAATTAAAATTTCATTCGGCCCCCTAAAAAATTGTTCTGCCGTTGCCCCTACTGTAGCATGAGACAAAAAGTAAACTAAACACACCGCCATCTATATTTTTAGGCCTCCAGCGACTAAAACAAATAGGAGTAAAAGAATGTAGTTCAATGAAACAAGTGATTATGGATGAGGAGGAGAAAACAGTGACACAAAAGTTTACATTTCCTTCCCTCTCCTCTATAACAATTGACTCCTGTTTTAACTTGTCAAATTTCTATTTAGGAAATTAAACTCTTGAATTTCTAAAGTTAAGTGAAATCACCATAACTTAATGTCCAAAAATAATTACATTTTCTTCTTCAATTTTAAGAGAGAATGGTGAAAGAATACACAAGAAGAAACAATACTCACAAGGTAATGAATTATCATACTCTGATTAATCTGTTTACAACGTATGCTTATATAGAAAGATGAAGTCTAAAACTGCTGTCAACAGAATATAACAGATTACTAACTTTTGTAACTGACTGCCTAACCACAAAGCTAGACTACATATTACGCACATGCACACGTATTAGATACTATAACATTCATCCAACTTCCTCAAGTGGAACGACCTGAAGAGAATTACGAAACCGAGTAAAAATGGACACAGACAATGGTTTAGTGAGAATATCGACCACTTGGTCACAGGCAAGAACTTCCCCAACAACCAACTCTCCACTGGCCACCTTTTCCCGAACAAAAAACAGATCAAGTTCAACATGTTTAAACTTGGAGTGCAGAACTGGATTAGCTGCAACAGCGACGGCACCAGAATTATCACACCACACTGTAAGAGAATCAACTGAGCTTAATTTTAACTCTGTCAATAAAGAGGTCAGCCAAGCGACATCACTAGTGGCAGCAGCAAGACTACGGTATTCAGCCTCGGACGTTGACCGAGAGACAACTTGTTGTTTCTTGGAACACCAAGATATAGGTGTATAACCATAATACACACAGAACCCCGTAGTGGACCGACGATTATCAAAATCAAGCCCCCAATTAGCATCGGCATAACCGACCAACGAAAGCCGTTCAGATGGCCGGAAAAGCAAGCCATAAGAAAGAGTGCCACGTAAATACCTAAGAATGCGTTTTAACGCTACCATATGTAGATTAGTAGGAGCATGCATAAATTGGCACACCCTATTAACAGCATATGCAATATCAGGCCGGGTTAACACAATATACTGAAGAGCACCAGTAAGACTACGGTATTCAGTTGGATCAGCAAGATACTCACCTTCATCTTTAGATAACATGGAAGAGCTTACCATCGGTGTATGAACACTTTTGGCAGTAGACATAGAAGCCCGAGCAAGAAGCTCCCGAACGTATTTGCACTGACTCAAGTGAAGACAACCAGAGGAAGACCGATTGACCTCAATCCCCAAGAAATAATGAAGATCACCCATATCCTTTAGAACGAACTTATTGTGTAACTGTTGAACAAAACAATCTATTCCGTTAGTTGAACTGCCAGTAATAACAATATCATCCACATAGACAAGCACATACAGAGAGTAATCGGAGGAAGAACGAACAAACAACGAAGAATCTGAATTTGATATTATAAAACCAGTAGAAACAAGGAACTGCTTTAACTTGTCAAACCATACACGAGGAGCTTGCCTTAAGCCATATAAAGCTTTAGTTAGATGACATACCAGCTTCTCACCATTAGAACCATGTTGCACAAAACCTGGAGGCTGCTGCATAAACACGTCATCAGCGAGATCACCGTTCAGAAATGCATTATTGACATCAACTTGTCAAAGTGGCCAGCCCTTGGTCACAGCAACAGAGAGAATAACACGAATGGTAGCAGGTTTGACCACTGGACTGAATGTCTCCGTAAAATCACATCTGGGCACCTGTGAACAGCTCTTGGCCACTAACCGTGCCTTGCGACGATTAATTGTTCCATCAGGATTCTTCTTTATTTTAAACAACCATTTGCAACCAATCGCTTTCCGACCAGGAGGAAGAGAACAAAGCTCCCATGTAGAGTTAGCTATCAAAGCATCATATTCAGCTTGAACAGCTAACTGCCAATCGGGATGAGCAAGCGCCTCCTCAACCGAACTCGGCTCAAGTTCAACATTAGCTGCACACAGAGCTTTGGGTTTAAAAATACCAACATTAGATCGAGTAATCATACCATGAGTATTAGTTGTAGAAACAGGTTCACTAGGAATAACTGGAGTAGATATAGCCTCCTCTCGGACAATAGTTCCTGAGACATCTGGCAAACCGTCAGAACAATGACAAGAAGCACCGCAAGTAGTAGACGAATCACGCAGAACGGAGTCACAATTATGACTTCCTAGAGGAACCCCAGTTATAGAAGCAGACGACAATCCAGGTTCCGTAGTGAAAAACGATCGAACTATAGGAACATATGTAGTAGTACCTGAAGACGTCTGGTCACTAGCAGAAGAAGAGACTGGAAACAGAAAACGATTTTCATCAAACACAACATGTCGAGAAACAACAACCTTACCATCGGGTGTCAGACAAAAATACCCTTTATGATGCGCACTATACCCTAGACACGTAGACGGTTGGGAGCGAAACTCAAGCTTGTGTTTAACAAAAGAACGTAAATATGGAAAACAACAGCAACCAAACACTCTCAGATGATCATAAGTTGGTTCATGATTAAATAAACTTTGATACGGGGACCGTCCGTCCAACACAGGGGTGGGCAACCGATTAATAAGATGAACTGCACTGCAAAAAGCATAGCCCCAATATTTTATTGGTAAATTGGCTTGAGCCAAAAGAGTAAGACCAATCTCCACAATATGTCTATACTTACGTTCGGCGACACCATTTTGTTCAGAAGTATGAGGACAGGAGACTCGATGAAGTATCCCCTGACTAGCAAGAACAAACGAGAAAGCACGAAACTCACCACCCCAATCACTTTGAAATTTTTTAATACACTTCCCGAACTGAGTGAGAACCATTTTTTGAAATTGACCAAAACACTCTACTGCTTGAGATTTGCGACTGATCAGATATACCCAGGTAAACTGACTAGTCATGTCAATGAACGAAACATAATACAGATTTCCTTCACAGGGAACAGCAGCTGGGCCCCACAAATCAAAAACAACCAATTCAAACAAATCAACATACTTAGTATTAGAACGAGCAAAGGGCAACTTATGAGATTTTTCTTTTTGACAGGAAACACAAACATTATCAAGACGATTTTTAGTTATAGGAATACTACAGTTATCTAGAACAGCTTTTACAATATTAGGAGCAGGATGTCCCAACCTTTTATGCCACAAAGCAAAGACATCATCAGCTGTAGAAGATCGTTGAACAACGATGTTATTAACAGATGGAGACAAAACACTGGAACCGGCTGAGAACTGATAGAGCCCTTCACGAACTTGGCCCCGCATTAAGATTTCCTGGGTCTGGATGTCCTTAATCACACAATACGAAGGGTGAAACTCAAAAAACACATTGTTGTCAGTAGCAAACTTAGACACCGATAATAAATTTTTCCAAATACTAGGCACACATAGCACATTCGTAAGATGTAACAATTTCTTTTCTGTAGAAAAATGTGTATTCCCAATGGATGATATTTTGGAAGAGACCCCATTAACCATTAAGAGAGAAGAAGTACCTGTATAAGGAGTGGAGCCATGTAAATCGGAAGCATTCTTACAGACGTGATGGGTAGCCCCCGAGTCTGGGTACCAGGATGTGCTCCCGACCGGCAACGGAACATAGGAGTCTGTAGAATTAAAATTCGAGTCATATGCAGAAGCATCAGAATAATCCGAGGCATGCAACTCAGGAAGTCGAGAAAGAAGCCCAACAAACTGAGATGAGTCATACGGAGATGAGGCAACACTGAACACACGAGCACGTGGTTTTGTTCGCCATGGAGCCTCATGAACAGTCTGCCAAGATCGATCAACACCAATACAATTTGCGCATAAATTGACCACCAGGTGTACGGGATCAAACCGACCCACTAGGCCCACGTGACCTTAAACCCCCCTTACCATACGCATTGCCCAATGAATCATTATACAATTGAAACCCCATATCACCAAAGTCACGCCCACTATCATATGGATTTGGATCATCACTAATGCGCGGCCTATTTCCATGTTTAACAAATGGATTTAATCCATTATTTCTAGTCCCTGCATGTGACCCACGTGGGATACCATTTGCCAGTTCATAATTTGGCCAAACAAAAGGCCTCCAATTTTGACCGGAATTTCCATAATTTTGACCGAAGCCATTCTCTCTTATTCGATCATCATCTCGCCCAAAACCAGATGCAAAGCCTTCCCGTCGAACCACCGGTGCATCGACCGGTGATTGCTCATCACGACTATACCGATAATAACATCGCTGCGCAAGATGTCCATATCGGCTGCAAATTTGGCACTGGACTCTCGGTCGAAATGAACGCCCTCGGCCACGAACAAAAAAACGAACTCCTCCCCGAAACGAACCATCCGTCGACTGAAGAGGCGGCCCTTCAACTGTATTCGCAGCAACTAACACCTCCTGAGCGGACCGAACTTGGCGGGCTTCACACTCGATCAAAGTATCGACTATGCGTTGAAACGTCAATGGTCCGGTAGAGAGAGACACAGAGGAAACGACAGCATCAAACTCAGAGGAGAGACCAGCAAGGAGAACCGCCGTCCGTTCGGCCTCCGAGATCTGAGATCCAGATGCTGCAAGAAGAGCGCACAAGCTGGTGATTTTTTTCACATAGGAACGAATAGAAAGGCTACCTTTCCGGAGAGAATGGAGTTCGTGGCGCAACTGTGATTGCTTCGTACTAGAATCAACTGCAAACAAATTGTTCGCCACGTTCCAAACATCACGAGCAGTGCGAACATCCGTAAAAGAGGACAAAAATGAAGCGCTGATGGTGGATAACAGCCAAGATGTAAGTAAACTGTCTTGTTGATCAAAGACCGAAACAACCGGATTAACAACAAGATCACCGTCGGAAGATTGAATAAATCGCGCCGGAGCCGTCAATGAGCCATCAAGAAGCCCAAACAATCCGTAGCCACGAAGAATAAGCCGGACTTGCTGCTGCCATTGAACAAACGTGCCTTCATCCAGTTTAACAACCTCGTGTCGAGGAAAAGAGGTGACCACTCGATCACCAAGAAACACCGAGCCATTAGGCTCAACAGAATCGGATTCGGTAGAATGCGTGGTAGCCATGCCCTAAGATCACCGAGCGACTGATACCATGAAAGAATACACAAGAAGAAACAATACTCACAAGGTAATGAATTATCATACTCTGATTAATCTGTTTACAACGTATGCTTATATAGAAAGATGAAGTCTAAAACTGCTGTCAACAGAATATAACAGATTACTAACTTTTGTAACTGACTGCCTAACCACAAAGCTAGACTACATATTAAGCACATGCACACGTATTAGATACTATAACAAATGGTGATGCAAATAAAAATGGTTGGCGGTTCACAAAGGGGTCATCAACGATATTACTGTAACTTTTTTTAGCGACAAGGTGAATTTGATATCCATATTCATATACTCCACTTATATCATATTTTCTTTCTTTTATTAATTTATGGGCATGTCTGGTCTGTATATACATGAATGGTGATAATTTATATATCAATATGCAATTATTTTATTAAATTAAAATGTTAGTTAATTTTATTGATTGTAATATTTCATTAAAGTTCTTACTCATATGAAATTCTTATCACTTAATTTTATTCATGATATTATTTCATTAAAGATCTTAATATTAGTGTTAATATCATATAGTGTTAATATTAGTTCCAATTACTTCAAGTACAAAAAATGTAAATATCGAAAACTATATAAGACAAAAGAGGATTATGCAATTCAGTTTCCCTACATTTGTCAGGGCCTTACTCGGAGAGAATATTTACTATCTTAGCACCTTGTACAATAAGTGAATTCAAACTCTAATGCTTACCAATTTAAACTTCGCACTTTTCTACTTAAGATCTAAACATGCCACAATTATTCTATATATTTCTTTCTTAATTATTCTTATAAACCCACAATTCACTACATGCCACAATTATTTATTTGATATGAAGCACAACTCACTACAAAATATTTGCCCCTATTTCATAGCAATATAATTAAAAATAATATTATTATAATAAATCTCAATTTTTAATAAGATATTTTTAGCAATGCTAATAAATACCAATTAGAAAAATCACAAAAAGGATAAGAAAATAGCTAATTAGTGTACTTTCTGTAAGGTATATGTGGACTTATCTGAAAAAAAATGTAATTTATTTCCAATTTTAAAAGGCTTGTCTAACTCTCTCTAGAAATTGTTTCTGATTGATTATATTTACTTCTATATACTTGATCAAATTATATATATTACTTTCTTCATCATTTTCAATAAGTTCACAATTTGAAAGGTTCTAACAAAAATATTAAAACTGAAAAATAAGTTTAGGCAAAAAAAATTAAATTCGTTTAGAATATAGGCTAGGCTTAAATATTTAAGGTTCGAATCAAACATGTTTTAAGTTTAAAATACTTTATATTATGTTATTTTTATATATTATATAATTCATAACAAATAAAAAAATTTATACAAAATACATCATTCTATTCTAATATAAATAGTAAAATAATGTTAAGATAACTATATAAAAATTTAAATTAAATTATTAAATTAAAATAATATAAATATTTTTAAAAATTTTAAAATTTATAAACGTAAAATAAACTTAAATAAATCTTTTTCAAATATAATTTAATTTACATAAAAATTTAATCCCATAATTCAAACTAAAATAAACATATAATATATGAATATGTATTTAAACTTAAAGTGAATGAACACCTTTATTTGCATTTGTATAAGAATAGCATTGATGGCACTGAGTCAACAACATTGACTGCCGACCCACACATTTGGATGGGGGCATCAAATGTTTGTTATCGTCTTCCCACTTCGTAGCTGTTTCCACGAAATGCAATTGACTCAGACTGTATAAATACTTGTCCCTTTGCTCTGTTAAAATTGTCCATGCATTAAAGATATGTGGACATTACATCTTCTGCTACAAGTGATCCACACATTTCAATGGGGCCATCAAATATCTTCTCACTTCTAAAAATTATCTCTATAATTTTCTTTATCTTTTTCCCCATTTTGGAATTAGTTTACCTTTTTTTTCCAATAAAAGAGAAAAAAAAATTAAGGTTTTACAAGGGATTAATTGAGTTTTATAAAGAAAAATTTATGTCTTTACGGAAGAGTTGTTTTATCTTTTTTAATTCCTTTAGTTTTTATTTTTATTTTTCTAGAATTAATTTTTATTTTTTTCCTATAAATTGGAGAAACTTGAGTTTTTACAATGAATTACTTGAGTTTCTATAGGAACAGGAAAAATATTTTATCTTTTTATTTCCTTTCTCCCTCTTTTAAATTAATTTTAGTTTTTTCATTAACAATAGAGAAAAATCTAGGCTTTTCCAGTGAATTACTTGGGTTTTTATAAGGAACGGAATTGCATAGAAAAACTTAGGCTTCTTTTTCATGGTTGAATAATTCAATTCCTTGTAGAAAACCAAAAAAAAAAAACTTTTTTTGAAAAAATAAAATTAATTTAAAACATGAAATGAGTGACAAAAATAAAAATTTATTAAAGTTGATGACCAAAATAAATATAAAATAATATTGAATCAACAAAGGGTGACCAAAGTGAGAATCATTTTTAATGGTAGTACCTAAAATGAAAATAATTTTTTACTAGAGTGTTTAAATGAACATTTTTATTTTTCGGTGCACAAAATGAAAACTTGTGAAAATTTAGTGACCAATTGTGAAATTTACCCAATATTTAATGCTACCGAATAAAGAAAAAGAGCAATAAATTATAAAGCATCCACATCGAGACATTTAGGTGGCTCATTATGTCTGTCGCCTTTTTTAGTCGCATCTACGAAATATTGAAGAAGACAAAATTAGCGACTTTCGATTCTAAAAAGACTCATTTAATCCTCTCTACAATTTTATTTAGTTTTTCTTTATATTTATCTAACTCTATCTTGTTTATTAGGTTACATATTTACTTCTTCAAATTCTAATTCCATAGTTAGTTGCTAGGTTGAATATTTAAATATCCCTAAAATAAATATGACAAAAATTTAGTGTCAAATCAAAAATTTAGTTGCTAGGTTGAATATTTAAATATCCCTAAAAACATGTTAATTTACTAAAACGGTGTTTTTGGTCTACGAAACTCGAAAGAACGGGTTCAGGAGTCGGTTACGTGCGAGGAAGGATTAGCACCCTCGTCACGCCCAGAATTGGTACTGAATTGATTAATTAGTGTCTTAATGTCGAAAGTTAAAAATCGAGAACGAATTAAAAAAAACGATCCCTTTTTTATTAACGTCGATTTTAAAAAATGCTTGAATTAGACCAAAACGATTGTTAAAGTTTTCCTCGTCTCGAGATATTGAAGTATCACATCCCGTAAGTTAGGACACGATACCATGAATTCCCGAACGCAAGTTTGTCTTTAATTTTAATTGGAATTCCGTGTATTTTAAAACTCAAAAGGATATTTGGCTATTTAGAATTAACGAGAAAATCGAAACCCCGTAAGTTAGGGCCCAATTCCTCGATGTTCCAAAATACGAAACATTGCCTTATTTTAAAATTCGTTTTTGAATAATAACGAATACGATATTTAAATGACGTGCATTATCTTGTTTGGAATGAAACGAGGCAATCTATGTTGAATAAAATGTTGGAGCTTAATGTACGATATGATTTAAACTAGATAAAACAAAAATACGACATAGAGCATGGAATAATACAACACGATTAAAATATTATACAAGCGAATGACAATAACATCAAAATACGAATGAACAAATTATAATACACAATGGCAAAAATCGCACAATACATATTATTTAGATACCCACAATAATCAAACGAATAAAATAAATAACATAAAGTCATTTAAAATAAATAATGAAACAATTTTAAATAAGTAATACATAAAAAATAAATTTTAAAATAGATATTATAAATAAGCAATTTAGAGGGAATAATATAATACCATCTGAGATAATTAATACACAAAACATTTTAAAATAAAATAATGCAACTTAAAATGAATAATATATATAACAATTTAAAAGAAAACATAGAATATCTAAAATAAATAATATGTGGAAAAAAACAAATTTAAAAATATATAATATATAAAAAAGTATATAAAACAATTTAATATAATTAATATGCATGAAATCTTAAGGTAAATAATGATAAAAGGTTTGCAATAAATAAAAAGAAAAGATCGTTTACATATAAAATAGTATAACAGAATAACATATAAAAACTTAAAATAGATAATATATAAAATGGTTTAACATAAATACCGTATAAAATATTTAGAATAAATAATATGAAAAGAAAAATTTGAAATAAAATAATGTATAAAAACCGTTTAAATAAAAAATATATGTATATAAATAATATATAAAAGTTTAAAGTATATAATTAATTTAAAGATAAATAAGATATAATAGTTTGAAATAAATAATATAAGAACCTAAAATGAATAATAATAACAGTTTTTTTTTAAAAAGGAAATAAATAAATCAACTAAACAGATCAAGGATTAAGTTGAAATAGAATTAAAACTCAAGGTAAAAATTGTAAATAATGAAAAGGTCATCAAGGACCGAAATGAAACGCTCTGAAACAATGAGGGACCAAGCGCGCAATAGACCCAAAAGAGTGAAACGCGTGGATTCCCCAAAAGTGCGAAAGCGTGTAAAAGAGTAAAATTATTGTACTGAAAAATCACACTAAGTTCAGTTCCCAAGAAAGAAAGGTGTATCACGAGGATCACTTAAGTACTAGGTCTTTCCTAGCCAGAATATCCCTCTATCGTAATTTTATAGCACAATAAATCACTATAATCACACTCACAAAATATGAAAAAATAAATAATAAAGAACAACAGAATTTTAATGAGGTTTGGCAAATTTTGCCTACGTCCTCAGGTACTATCAAATATATTTCACTCTAAAAATACAAGTAAAATTTACAAATAGGGAGAGAGAATAATGCTTGAAGTAGAGAATAACAAATATGAGATGATGAAAATGAGAAATGGTTAGGCCTATTTGTAGTTGAGGTTAAGAGATTAACTTGCAAAGTCTCTGTACAATTAGGGACCAAAATTGAAATTATCCCATGCCAAATTTCAAACCAAATTTCGGTGCCTTAAATGCTTTGACTTTTGGTGCCAAATTTTCTGACACCAATATCTTTGACTTTTGAAAGATATGGTAACTACTAATATTTAGATTGAGTTGCCTTTGTCAAATTACTTCTCGCTTTACTCTGTTAACAAAAAAGAGAGCTCGTTCATAACTGTGAGAATTAATCGCTGAATCCTTCTCTTATATTTTGGAAAGGTACGCCATCTGCTTTCATTTGCTCTTACTTCTTACTATACTCAACCTTTACTTTTTGCTCTTTTTTATTTGTAATCTTTTTTCTTCTGGGTTTGTTTGATTTCTGTTTTTTGCTGTGGCTACTCAGTTTACTTGCTGTTTGCTCTCAATGGAGTTTGTTATTGGCATCGTTAGCTCTATTGTCACTAAAGCTGCAGAGCACACGATTTCTCCTATCATAAACCATGTCAAATACCTTTCCAATCTTCAGCAAAATGTTGAGACCCTCAACGACCAAACTGAGAAGCTGAAAGGTGAAAGGGAGACAGTGCAGCGTTCTGTTGATGCTGAATTACGAAGCGGCAAAGAGATCCGAGGCAATGTTAAAAACTGGCTGTCTGCAGTGGACAGGATGATCCCTAAACAAGAAGAGAAAGTGACGCAAGATGAAGAAAAAGCAAAGAAAAAGTGTTTCCTTGGTTTGTGTCCTAATATCTGGACTCGTTACAAGCTTAGCTTGGAAGCTGAAGAGAAGGCGAAGGCTGTTGCCAAGCTACTTGAACAGAGCAACTTTCCCGAGGTTGCTTATCGTGTAGATCTGCAGGATATCACGCTCCCACCAGTTAAAGGGTACGAGGAATTCGAGTCAAGAACGTCGGCTTTGAATGACATAATGGAGGCACTAAAAGATGATAGCGTCAGCGTTATTGGGGTGCACGGTATGGGCGGCATTGGAAAAACAACGCTAGTAAAAGAAATCGCTAGAAAGGTCAAGGGCAATTTATTTGATTCGGTTGTCATAGCAACAGTAACTCAAGTCATTGATATTGAGAAAATTCAGAACAGAATTGCAGAGTTATTGGGCTTGAAATTTGAGGAACAGAGTACCGATGTAAAGGCACTTCGACTACAAGAAAGATTGAAGAAAGAGAAGAGGGTTCTGGTTGTCTTGGATGACATTTGGGCAGAAATAGATATTGAGGAAGTAGGGATTCCTTTGGGAGATGAACACAAGGGCTGCAAATTACTATTAACTTCTAGAGAGCTCAATGTTTTATCAAATGGGATGGATGCTCAGAAATGTTATGCAGTAGGGTTTCTAAATGAACTGGAAGCCTGGGACCTGTTCAAGAAAAAGGCTGGCGACTGTGCTGAAAGTTGTGATTGGAAACCTATAGCTAAGAAAGTAGTCGAAAAATGTGCAGGATTGCCGATTGCCATTGCGACAGTTGCAGGGGCTTTGAGAAACAAAAGATTGTTTGAGTGGAAGAATGCTTTACGAGAACTAGAGAGGCCTTCATCAAGCAACTTCACGGGGATAACTGCAGCATATTCAGCCATACAGTGGAGTTTTAATTATTTAAAAAGTGAGGAAGTTAAGCTGACTTTCTTGCTTTGCTGTGTAATAGGCCATAATGGTCTGGTTGAGGACTTGGTGAGATATACAGTGGGTTTGGGTTTATTTGGTGGTGTCAACACTATGGAAGAAGCTAGAAATAAAGTATTGACGGTTGTGGCTAATCTCAAAGCGTCTTCCTTGTTGCTTGATAGTTATGATGATGAGCACTTTGATATCCATGATGTTGTTTGGGATGCTGCTGTAGCTATCGCATCGAGGGACTACCATATGCTTGTTTTGAGAGATCATGTTCCAATGGAGTGGTCCGATAAGGAGAAAATGAACAGCTGGAGGAGGATAAGCTTGAGTTATCCTCAAATTATAGCGGAGCTTCCTAAGGAGTTAGAGTGTTCAGGTCTTTCCTTTTTCCATATGGCCCATATTAATTCAGCGGAAATTCCTGGCCATTTTTTCAGACGAATTGAAAGTCTCAAAGTCTTGGATTTACCTTCATATTCTTTTCTACCTGAGTCAATTAATCACCTCATAAATCTTCGCATGTTGGGTTTAAGAGGATGTTCAATTGAAGATATAACCATCATTGGAGAGCTCAAAAATTTAGAAATCTTCGACCTTGCTTTCTCAAGGATCGAAGAACTACCCAAGGAGATAGCACAATTGAGTCGGTTAAGGTTGTTAGATTTGAGTTGGTGTGGAAAACTCAAAATCATCCCGCCAAATGTCTTATCAAGTTTGTCTAAATTAGAAGAATTATATATGGAGGGAAGCTTTACTGAATGGGAAAATGGAGGAGTAGTTGGCAACGAAAGGAGAAATGCACGCCTTGATGAATTAAACAATTTGTTTCGTCTGACTACTTTACATGTTCATATTCCTGATGTTCACATGATTCCAAAGCATCGATTTATTGAGACATTGGACAGATATAGGATTCTCGTAGGTGATTATGATTATTTGAATTGGTATTCAAAATATGAATATTCGAGAACATTGAAGCTCAAGATATATACAAACATTTCTTCGAACAATGGGGTGAAAACGTTGCTGAAAAAGACTGAAGATTTGTATCTAGACCTAAATGGACTTGAAGGCATCAAGAGTGGACTTGCGGAGTTAAATAATGGACAAGAATTTTCAAATTTAAAGAGAGTTGATGTTATTATCAGAATGAAGGAGTCCGAGCCCTTACCACTTTTCAATAAACAGGTATTGTTTAGCTTTGTTCATATTTTCTTATACAACTTTTATTTATACTCCAACTATTTAGTAACACCATCATAAAATATTAATTACATTTTCTAATAATAAAAATAAATAATGGTCCAATAATTTTTAAGACTAAAATAAGTTTGAACCCCAATGAAAATCCAAACTGAATTCAATACACAAAATTTAAGATTAAGAAGAAAAAGAGTTAAATGTGTAAATTTGTGCAATTTGTTTTCCGGAAAGCTTGCAATTTTGTTTTATTAACACCAAAACAATATGGCACAACCAGACAAGTCATTGGATTTCGAATTTGAGGAGGTTGATCATCAATGGATGCGGTAACTTGGAGCATCTGTTATCACCCTCTGTCGCCAGAAGGCTAGAGCAGCTCCAATGCTTTGAGATAGTGTATTGCATGTGCTTAAGGGAGATAATATTTACAAAAGAAATAGTAGAAGAAGAAGAAAGGGAAGATGTGATTTGTTTCCCTCAATTAAATTCCCTGCATATAAAGGGTATTCCAGACCTCATCTTCTTCTGCTCTGGAAATTTTAATATCGAATTCCCTTTGTTGAAAGAGTTAAAGATTGAGGATTGCCCAAAATTAAAGGAATTCATTAGTAAAAGCAGTACTGAGTCCGGCATGCATACTCTCTTCAATGAGAAGGTGATTTATGTATTTCATTAGCCTTACAGTACTCTTATATGATTCAGTTGATTCGTCCTTTTTTTTTTTGCCTGCATTATATGAGCTAACTTTCTTATGGGCATGAATTATATGAATAGGTTGCTGTTCCTAGCTTGGAAACGATGACAATCTCCAAGTTGAGTAATGTGAAGATGATATTTCATACTGACCTACCACCAGATTCTTTTCAATCTCTACGAAAATTACGTGTTTCAAGGTGTGAGATTTTGAAAAATCTATTTCCAGCGTCAATAGCTAAACATCTTTTACAACTTGAAGATTTAAGCATAAGTGATTGTGGGGTGGAGGAGATTGTATCGGAAGGGAAAGGAGTAGAGGATCAGCCTGTGAGGTTTGAGTTTCCCAAATTGTCTTCACTTGAGGTTACATCTCTAAAAGAGCTCAAATGTTTCTATAAAGGGCAACATACAACGGTGTGGCCAATGTTGAAAAAATTGACCACAGATGGTTCTGGTTTGCTAATGAGAATGGGTTTAGAAGACGTTAGAATGGAAGAAAGAAAGGGAAATGGGGAATCAGTTTTGGTGGTGGAAGAGGTATGTATATCATTACAAATATATTTCTTTTCATCATCACGTGCATCTTATGTTGTTATAATGCAATTTAATTAAATGAAGTCTTACATTAGACCTATCTAATATTCAATTATGAAATTACATAATATTCATTCTTCTAAATTATAGAAAAAATAGAAAGAAACACGAGATTAAATGCTCAAATAAGAGCCCAACCTTTTAAGGGTTACTCACATAAGAGTCAAATCTTTCAAAATGCTCATATAAGGGCCTAAGCTTTACAAAAATGTTCATACGAAAGCCTAACCATTCTAAGTGCTTAAATAAGGACCAAAACGTTTAGAAAATGCGCAAATAAGAGTCAAACCTTTTTTAAAGTGCTCAAATAAGGATTTATCAAATGTTGAATATTAGGTTTTAAATTATGTTTTTATTATTTTCTTTTATTTTAAAGCAATATTTGATTCAATTGTCATATGTTTTATTCTAAATACGTTAACATTCACCTATTTTTACTCATATTGGGTTAAAGTATGTGTAAAGACATTATTTGAAGATTGATATAAAGGTTATGTGAACAACCTCTTAAAGATAGGGACTAATTTGAGCATTTCACCTATTTTTACTCATATTGGGTTAAAGTATGTGAAAAGACTTTATTTGAAGATTTTTATAAAGGTTAGACCCTTATGTGAACAACCTCTAAAAGATTGGGCCTAATTTGAGCATTTCACCATAAAAAAGATGTAAGATGGAAAGAGAGTGAGTTAGAGAAGAGCTTATTGTGTTGAAAGCAATTAAGGAAGTACAAGTGTCATTTATTCCTATATTAGCGTTTTAAAACCTTTTGTTTTATTCAGAAACAATGATTTCTTGTCTGATTTCTTAAAATTAAAAATAAAAAATAAAAAATCCCATTACTGTACATTGGATTTATTTAAGCATGTACATCAACATTGAGCTTCATCTGTTAATGTTTAATTGGCTTCCTAGGTCTTTCCCAATTTACAACAACTTGAGTTACGACTTCTTAGTGATGAAGACCAGTTTCCACCGAACTTGTTTAACCACGTTAAAGTTCTTAAAGTGAATGGTCGCTTCGGGGATGGATTTCCTATATTTCCTTTCCTGAGAAAAATCTGCAATCCGGAAAGTTCTGATCTTGAGTGTTTTAGTTTCAGAGATGGACTCCCTTGTAAGGGAGACGTTGGGACTCCGTCACGAATAAAAAAATTGATATTGTATGATCTCAGAAATCTGCAGCGTATGTGGAGGACAGATTCAGAGCTTGGCCATATTCTTTCTAATCTCCAAACACTCACAATTCATTGGTGTCATGATTTGATCAATATTGGAGCCTCCTCATTATCTTTTAAAAATCTCACAACTTTAAAGGTGTCATATTGCGCAATGATGACAAACTTAGTTACACCATTAATAGTTGAGAGTCTTGTGCAATTAACAACAATGGAGGTAAGCAACTGCACTAAAATGACAGAAATAGTGGCACACGAGGGAGACTACCATCAAACAATAGTTGTTGGTAAATTGAAATGTTTAAAACTAAGTTATCTACAAAGCCTCACAAGCTTTTGTCGAGGGAGTTACACCTTCAACTTTCCTTGTTTGGAAGAAGTAGTTGTGGAAAGCTGTCCTAAATTGAAGATCTTTTTTGACGGAGTTTTAAGCACCCCACAATTACAAAAAGTAAACCAAGGGTTTTATGATAAAAAAGAATGTGGGGCAGGTGACCTGAATACCACCATACAACAGTTGTACATACAAGAGGAAAAGGTACGGAGTTAATTCATAATGCTATCTAGCTTCCTTGTCCTGAAACAATGAATGTTAGTGCTCGATTTTCTTTCTTATTGTTTTATTGTTGAATAACTAATGAAGAGTGTTTATTTTGAATTATGAGTGTAATAATATGGATGGATTTGTATGGCTTACAGGATTTGACATTCTCTGACACGTTTCCAGAGTTAGAAATATGGCAAAGAAACCCTCGAGAAATTTTGGAGTTACAGAACATTGGGAAAATGGAGTTTTATAAATGTAGCAGCTTAGAATACATTTTTACCTCATCTATGCTTTTGAGCCTCAAGCAACTATGGTCTATAGAAGTAAAAGAATGCAGTATAATGGAACAAGTGATTAGGGAAGACGAGGAGGAAGCAACGGCACATGAGTTGAAATTTCCTCAGCTCTACTCTGTAAAAATGGAGTCGTGTTCCAACTTGACAAATTTTTATTTGGGAAGTCGAGCTCTTGAATTTTCACGTTTGAGTGATATTACGATAGCTGAGTGCCCAAAAATAACTGCATTATCTTTTTCAATTTCAAAAAGGAGTGGAAAAGTGATTGGCGAGCAAGACGTGGAAGATAATACAGCCGCTTTATTCTGCGACAAGGTAAGTTTGGTAATCAATATTTATGTGCACTAATTCATTCATATCTATTATAGATGATGAGAATGTAATAGATAGAGAGTGGGGGAATAGATTTATGCAGCTCTACATTCTATCACTTCACTCACTCCATCTTTCAATTCTCTCTACATTTTGATTGAATTTGTATTTGTATGTAAAGAAGGAAGACTTATGTTATCTTTTTATGACATTTATATATGTCTGCAGGTTGCCATTCCCAATTTGGAGTATCTGACTTTGTCCTCCATTAACATTCATAAGATATGGCACGACCCATCTTCCTCATCTCTCACGCACTTGTGGAGCTTGCGGGTGGAAGGGTGTCACAATTTGAAATACCTGTTTCCCTCTTTCTTAGTAAAAGATCTTGTGGAACTCTACGTCCTTGAAATTAAGGACTGTAATATGATGGAACAAGTCATTTTCACGGATGGATTGGGTGCAGAAGATCCAGCGAGGAATCATACGATTTTCTCTATACTACACAGGCTGTCGCTGGAAGACCTTCCCAAACTCACAAGTTTCTGCTTTCAAAATTACGCTGAATTCCCACACTTAGGAGATTTAACACTAACAAATTGTCCTCTGCTGAAAACATTCATCTCTAAATCTGTATCTGGAGATGAACCTCAAATTCACCAACCTACACAAACAAATTACTCTGCTGTCCTCAATCAAAAGGTCATTTCTTCTCCTTTTACTTCTTTCATTAATCTTTTTCATTTCAACATATTCCAGTTATTAACCCAATCAAATGATTTATTAGGTTGTTTTCCCTCATTTGGAGAACTTGTACATTCAGAATTGTGATTCGTTAGAAGAAATAATTGAGCTGCAAGGACTCACTGCCAATGAAACACAGTCAACATCAGCTACTCGGTCTACTATGGCAGAAACAGTGACGACCAAGTTTGTATTTCCCCATGTAAAGTACCTTGGACTGGATAAGGTGCGGAGTTTGAATATGCATACCACCCAATGGCCATCGTTGGAACAAATGGAGGTTATTGAATGCCCCAAAGCACAGATTTTTGGTGAGGTTGAAATCCCAAACCAGCAACCCTTGTTTTGCGTCAATGAGGTATCTTCATTAATAGTTGATATTCCATCTTCATTCCTTGAGATTATATCCAAATCAAATGAGATTACCTATAAATTGCCTTTTCAACTAACTAATATTCTCACCTTCTCTCTTACTTAAATTTAAAACTCTTTAATCCATGTTTAATATATTTGTTGGTGTCCAGGACACTTTCCCTGTTTTACAAGAATTAACACTGAAGACCAGTGATATGATGAAGGGGATATGTGATGGACAACTCTCATTGCAATGTTTCCCAAACCTCAAACTTCTTAATCTCCAATTCTTTCCTCAGACATCTACAACTCTTCCATATTCCTTCATTCGCTCACTACCAAAGCTTCAGAAGCTTGTTATAAACGATGCTTCCATTTCTGAATTACTCCAATCTGAAGGACTCAGCCACAAGGAAAGACATACATCAGAGTTCCCTCAGTTAAAGGAATTAAGCTTGTCTGAACTTCCAGAGTTGACATTAAAGACTTTTGAGCCATCTTTGCTTTCTTTCAAAAATCTAACAACTTTGGAAGTTTCAAAATGCCATGGATTCATCAATCTAATGGCATGCTCGACAGCTAAGAGCCTGACGCTACTAGAAAGATTGAGCATAGCTGATTGTGAGTTGATAGAAGAAATCACATCATGTGAAGGTGAAGACTTACAGGGCAGCATTGTTTTCCCCAAGCTAAAGTATTTGAAATTAAGTCATCTGCCAGGTCTAGCAAGCTTTTCATTGGCGCATCACTCGTTGGAGTTCCCAGTTTTGCAAATGGTGATAGTGACAGAGTGCCCGAAAATGAAGAATTTCTGTCATGGAGAGTTAAGCACACCAAGGCTGGAGCAAATGCACTTAACAGGAGATGAGGACGGTGAACTGCAGTGGGAAGGCGACCTTAACACTACCATAAAACATATGTTCGATGAAATGGTACCAATCATTTTAAAGTGTTTTACTTTTGAAAACGTTGGTTTTACCTTTCTTTATAATTGTTTCTTTTGATCACGCACGTACAGAATGTGCAAAATTCTCAAGTGGTCGAGGTTACTGATCAGTTGCACCAAATGGAAAAAGGAAATATCTTGGGGTGCTTGTGAGACAAGCTCAGTTTCATTTCAATTCAAACCAAATGGTAATTTACTCTTCTATTTTCATCATGGCTTAACTAATGCTTTACAAAGTGACCATGGAAATGCCTTTTTCATTGTAGGTTGAGTTGCTTTATTGGAGTATGGGGGCTTCCACTTTCCTTTATTCAGTTTTTGCAAATCCACTATTGAACTGTTGCATTTCACATTATAACCTAAGTATTGATTTTGAAGTGCATCATGTTTGGCACTGGGAATTACAAATATGAAAACTGCCATAAATAATTGAGAGCTGCACACAGAAGTAAAACAAATTTATTATATTTTCAATGTATAATCTTATGATCTTTTTTGAGTAAGATAAATAATTTAAAGAGACCACATATATGTTGGGTGGCTAGTGCCTGAACCAAATTTCTCTGCTATTTGATGAGAGCTGCATGCAGAAGTAGATTCCATGTATCGGGGAGGCCGGCAATGCACCAGTGGGTGCAATCCATGCCGTTGAAGTCATTGTAAGTACTAGGATGTGCATCTTTTCTTAATTGAGAGAGCATTGTAATATCAAGCAAATGAACAGGTTTCTTGATGTTCCTTATGACCTCTTTAACTACGTACTCTGCCAGAGGCAAACCGGTTGGATAACTCGATCCCTTAGATGGTGTTGTCTGCTTTGAACAATTCCTTACTCCTGGCTCATTCCAATCTCTGCCACTGATACATGCATAAACAAGAGACTAGTAATCATGTTACTCGGAAGGCTGATACAGAACAAAGAGATCGCAACAGGGAAAACAGCTCACTTGTAGTGAGAAGGGGAAATTCCTTGAAATATAACTTTAGTCCTATTGGTATCCACATCTGAATCAACCCATTTAGCCCATGTTCTCAAAGCTGTACGAAAAGCAACCGTGCGATCAATGTCCTTACGAATCTTTCCATCAAATTGCACATAATCCCATCTGCAGTTAACAATTACAGATCTTTAGCTCTTACTAAGAGTCATCAGTTAATCAGATTATACTTATTTTTGTAGAGCTCATACTGTTGCTTCAGTCCTCTACGGTGCCACCAATGCCAAGTGTTGAATATCAAAACATCAATTTCTTTCCATAGATTTCCATTCCTTACAGAATTCAATTTCAGAACTCTGCCAATTGTTTCCTTATCAACGTCTACTAAGTACAACGAACGAAATAGCATCACGGATACCTTATAATGCTGAAAGTTTTAGTCCACCATATACATAGACCATAGTTAGTTACCTATACATACATGTATTTGTGTATGTATGCATAGAATAAATTGATTACCTTGAAAGTAACAGTGGAAACAGTGTGATTATGCAAGTCTTGTGTGATTATACCAGATGTAGCAGGCACTGCAGCGTGAAGCATGCATAACAGAGATTGCCATTGGTTTATACTTATGGAGTCCCCAATAAACATTATCTTCTTGCCCTTTAATCTCCTCAACAAATGCGTCCCATCAAACCTGTCATTTGTTCCATTAAGCTAATAGCCATGCAGATCAAACTTTGAGGGCGGTGAGAGATATGTACCTTGGCAAATTACACTTGCTTGGTTGCCATCGATATTTAAGGTAAAGATGATCAGGGCGGCCATACTTGAGGCAATTAAACTCCTTGTGGATGAATGGACAGGCTGATGAATCGTAGAGAGGATAGGAGCTGTCATACACCCACTTACCTTTGTATACATTGCAACAACCATTGGCATTTTCTAAACATGGAAAGGAAATGGTGAGAAAGGTGAGAGCAATAAGAGAGTATGATCTTCTTGTCATTGAAAACCCCATTAGAGAGGAGAAAAAATATTGTTTGAGTTTGCATTTACTAGTCCACTTGTTTGATAGATAAATAGACAGATAGGCATCAAAGTTTCAGCTATTTTAGTAATGCAAGCAATTTGGTTCACATGTGTTGTGAGTGCTGGAAGTTACATTTTCTTTAACCTAATTCTTAAAAAAGAAATTGTCAACGTTAGTCCTAAAACTTAACAATTTTTCTCAATTTTGGACGTGAAATTGAAATATTTGTGACACCATCAGTTAACAAATTATAAACTTTTATAAAAAAAATTTAGGTGATAACACAACATAATTTCAAAATGTCATAATATCACATTAAAACTAAAGAAAAATGGATAAATCTCAAAATTGCACTACCAAATGTGCAATATTATTCATGAAATTTTATTTTGTTTAATTTTATATATGAGATTTTGATTTGATTCGATTCTCACAAATCATTTAAGTCATTGATGATATAACAACATTTTATATTTAGATACTACATATACAAATAATTATACTAATTCAATATAAAAATAAATTAATATATTTATTTTTTAAATGTGTAGCATTGAATCAAAATCAAAATTTTATTTATACATTTAAATTACAATCAAATTTTAATTATTAAAATGTTAAACAAATATATCTATTTAAAAATATTAAAAAAATGATTTGAGTGTAAACTAAATTAAGACGAGAAAACTTATACGTGGAGAATTACCTATTTTTCACATACAACACGTGACAAACAACCCGTGATTGTAAGTGGAAACAATGAACAACATTGTATACATACACATGTATATACACAATAATGTTGTGGCAAAAGCAAACATTTTTGGCATCCATGCATCCCATGTGTATCTACTATTAGTTTAGCATGATCACTATTCTAAGAATAATTAAAATTCTTATACCTCAAACATACATGTAAAAAACATTGATGTATTAATTATTTAAAACATAAACTTTAGTGCCACCATTACAAGTACATAACAGCAGACATAATTCTCACCCACAAATACAAACTAGAA
Source organism: Gossypium hirsutum (assembly GCF_007990345.1). NCBI lineage: Eukaryota > Viridiplantae > Streptophyta > Magnoliopsida > Malvales > Malvaceae > Gossypium > Gossypium hirsutum. The sequence continues at coordinate 117,911,065 of NC_053433.1, read as the reverse complement.
AACCAAACAAATAACATGTAATAGAACAGTCTATCAGTTACAAGCCTGAATGGTTCTACCGTGGCTATGAGCAAATCCTGTTGAAGTATGATGCCTTAAATGAGTTTCACATTTAGTTATAGGCAATGGTAAGACTGTTTCAAAAGCTTCAACAAGTAATGCCACTTTCTTTTTTTTAGCTGGTCCAAGCTTGGTTACTGCTTGTTGAAGTGCATGATCTAACATCCATTCCTCTGCATTTCTCCTTTCTTCCATCATTTCATGCCTTAGATCAACTTTTTCTTTATCTGCCTCTGGAACAACAGATAGGAAATTCGGTTCTCTCGGGTTGAATGTCTTCAATTCGTCGTTGTTCTCGTCGTGTCTTCCATGTCCAATCGTCCATTTCGTGGTGTGCTTTTCATGTAGTGCTTCATTTGCAATAGCTTTGCTTCTTGGCTTGTGCCTAGTGTCCCCATCTGCAGCATCTTCATGTTCCTCTAGGGTCTGATTAATAGAATCATTAGCTTCAACCAACAATCCGGCAACATCTACGTTCCCGGTTTTGTCTCGAATTTCGCTAATTGGAACTTCAAATGTAGAATCTACTTCAGAAACCTCATTAATTGTTGCAGGAACTCCATTCTCCAACATTTCGTCCTTGCCTGATGTTGGTTCCCCATGTTCTTCATCCGTGGTAGTAGCCAAAACTTGGTCATAACATAAGGTTTCAGATACCTGGCTACATGTATCAATGTCGTTTGTACATTCATTATCGTCTGTCACACCCTCCTCTGTCATGTCATTCCTAACGGTTTCTGATGAATCCTCGATGCTCGTATCAGATTCTATTGCAGAACAGGCTTCATCGCCGGACTGTGAAGCAGAAAATGGCCATTCATCCCACTCCATATCAATAACTTCAAACATGGTATCGTCCATATCAGCGCTTGAAACGCCTTCCCGCTTGTCCCCATCATTAAAACTCCATGGTGAGGATTCTTCTTTAGCCGAAATCCCTCGAAACTCTTCATTCTCGTTGGTATCTACTTGAGAAACAACTTCACTGCCATGTTCAACATTTTCACCAAAATCAATCTCAGCGTTTAGTGAACCTCGTGACTCAGTTTCAGGCTCTGGAGCTGTTTCATTGCCACATTCAGAACTATCCTCACCTTTGTTTTTGCCATATATTTCAACAAAAAAGTCCATGGAGGAGTTCAATTCCTCTGTTCCATCACCACAAGCCTTTCTTGGGCTCAAAGCTTCCACCTTCATGCTTCTTTGTACTTTCATTGAACGTCTTCTTGCTTTCAAGAAACATTTCAATGGAGGCAAAGGAGCATGATGATGACCATTGAGTGAACAATAAGTATATGAACAAACCTTCACAATCGAAGTTCCTTCATACTCGGTTCCACCAGGATTAAGCATAAGATAAGCTGGAAACTTCGAATCCTTTAAAGTTGAAGAACATGTAGCTTTCTGTACATTCATATCCGAACGCAAAGCAACCTTGGAACACTTTTTGGCGGAAGCTCTAACAGGTTTGAAACTAGGAGTTTTTGTTAACTTCAAACTAGACGTTCTTGTTAAACCGGAAGCCGAACTTTTCCTACGAGAACTCACCTGACTGCTGGCGGAGGTCTCTTTTTTAGACTCTGAACTGCTGGTGGACTTCATGTAGTTTGGTGATCCATTGCTAGCTCCTTTGATGATAGACCTGCTGTTGTTGTGAGGTGGTGGTGATGGTTTAACAGGCTGAGAAACAGTTTTCCTTGAAACCAAAGGTGATGATGATCTTAGGCCCTCCTTCATATCTGATAACTTGATTGATCTACACTTCTTCATTTTTTTCTTCAAATCAGTCACTTTGTTCTTGCCATCAATATGATGATCAGCTTGGATACCAATTTCAAGCTTGTTGGTCACCTTTCTTTGAACCATCTTCAAAGGGTGGGTTTTGGTTCCCCTAGAAACAGGGGAAATTGAGCTGTGAAAGAAAACCAGAAAAGTAGTTTTATATTTATACAAAGGATTATTATTAGCTTCAGTGTGGGATTGAAGTGGGGGTGGCAGTGTCACCAAATTTGAATAAGGTTGAGATAAGAATTAGATTCTGACTTGCACTAACATAACCGGTGTTTGAGTTTTGCGACCCCTCTGTTTTAGTTTAATAGAATTATTGCTTTAATAAAATATCTGGAATATTGTGTATTATGCCAATCACCATATGAGATGTATTCATATACGTTAAATGAACTTAATGTACGTAATTCAAAGAAAATATGATGATTATAAAAGAAAATGTAAATTACAACTATTAATAAATTTATGTTTTGATCACTTAATTTTAAATGATTATAAAACAATCACTGAACTATTTAAAAGTTTTCATTTAAGTCAATAACCTATTTTAAAAAATTTATTTAAATCACTGGGTTGTTAAGCAAAGTCTGGTTAATAAGCTCCAAGCGACGATTAGATGACGATTAGTATTAAAAATCATAGAAAAAAGTTGTTTAAATTTTAATTTAAATATTCAATACATTTAAAGTTATTTCATGAGAAAAAAACTGAACTATAAAAAAAAAAAGAGTTTTTAATTAGTCCGAAGATGCGAACATAAATTTTAAAATTAAATGACTAAAATATAAATTTATTAATAATTTAATCACCTTAAGTACAATTTACCCTAAAAAGGAAAAAAGGATTAGGAAGGAAGCAAGTGATGAGAAAAAGTTAAGGTGAGGTTGGGGGCAAAGGGCGGTGGCACTTTACATAAAGACAAAGGCAATGGTCGGCGATAATGGGCTGCGTGTGGGGTCACAACGCACAGCCTTCCACACACGCTCCTCCCCCCATGCCTACTTTTTAATTCCCTTTATCATATTTCAATAAAAACTAAATATGAAATTACGGGTTTTTTCATTAATAATACTAAAAATCAATTATAAAACAAAAGTGCATAAATTAAAAAGAAAAAAAGTAAAATTTAAGATGAAAAAGGGATGCCGTTTAACATTTTTGACGTCACATTTTTCACATTTATTTTTATTAAAATATTATTTTTTATAAGTAATACCAACTGATAGATTAACGACATCGTTTTTAACTGTTTTAAATTATCTATTCTCATAAATAATTGATTTTTCATTTGATTTTCGTAATTATTTTTTTGTATTTTTAATATAAAAAAACCAATGAATTTGGTATTAGAAATGTCAACAAATTGAAATTGAATGTAAGCGTACATCAATTTTGATTTTCCCAACCCCACCTAACATTTATCAATAAATTCAACATTTTTTATACTGTTTTTTTTTATTTATTATTTTTCTCTTTTTACTTAATTTTTTTAGTTTTATGCGTTTCACGTTTTAACTAAGAAATAATTATTAAAAAAAAAGAACCAACGATTTTACGCATGCAATTTACGACACAAAAGAACACATGTTTATATTAATGAAGCCTTCTAGAAGTTTTAGTCTATGGTCAAGCTGAAATTAGAATATTTTAGTATAGAAATAATTTTATAATTTTTAAAGGGTTGAATTATAAATTTTTATTTTTAAAAAATTTATAATTAAATTCTAATTTTAAAAAGAGTGAAAATATAATTTTATTGTTGAATGAAATTAAAATTTTCCAATTTTTAAAAAGACTAATGAGGTAATATTTTATTTTTGGGTTAAAACCTTTACCCACCCCTCTAGCTTCGTTGCTGTCTATAATATTGACCAAGGCTTTTAGAATCAAATTAGACAAGTCACTAGTTTGCCAATTCAATTAGTCTAACCAATTCGATAATTCATGCAGTTTAATTAAATAAAACATTAAAAATTCAGTTTAATCATTTTGTTTTACTAGTCCAAATTAATTTCTATGTCAATTGATTCAATGCATTTCTCTGCACCAATTCCCCGACTGGTTCCTAATCCAATCGATCTTATCAGTTGATCCAGTTCAATTCAAACAATCTTAATATTAATATTTGTTGAGGGATTTGTAATACAATCATCTCTCTTCGTAACAATCATTTTCTATAATAACACTTCATTGTAATAATCAAGTTGTAATATAACAACAACAGTCATAAAGTATTAAGTAAAATTAGTTCTTTGTAATAATTTAAACTTTAATCAAATTAATTTTATTCCTAAACGAAATAAACATAAAAAATTTTAGTTAAAATATTACTTTAATGAAATGTTTAAATTTTAGATCATATTTTTATAAAAATAAAAAACATTTTTAAATAAATAAATTTATATTTTAAAATTTATTAAAAATAATCTAAATCTCACTAATCGATAATATTATTTTTATATATAATTTTCTAAATTTTAAATATAATTTAAATTTCAAATCCTATTATAGGTGTATTATTCATTTATAATATCACCTTTATGAAAAATATAAAGTGTATGTTCTAGTAATGATCGTAGTTCCACTTACTCTAACCCCCTTAATCTTTCCCCATGAGGAAACAAGCTAGCTTTGTGGGTACCATCAAGACCAAATAATAATAATTTATCAGACTAACAATAACAATAATACACTTTGAGTCACAACAATTTTTCATTATGAAGAGATATCAAAGAATCAATCAATATGAAACAACATCCCATGTAAATGCAGTGTTGTTATAAGACAAGGATGTCAGTGTATCTGTGTGTTTTTGCTGCTTCTTCGCAAGAGCAACAACAAGACAGCTCCCCCTCCATTCCCCTGTAAAAAATTCCCATGTTTTCTTGTTCCCTAAATCAATTTTTCTCTCAATAAATTATACAATAGGATAAGGGTAAATTAAACTAAGCAGTCACCCAACTAATATAAAAAGTTATAAAATAATCACTAAATTATACAATTTTATCTTTTTTAGTCATCTAACCGGCTAATAGTTGTAGCTTTTAAAATTGAGATAATAACAACTTTAACCATCAATATTTATAAATTATGTCAATTTAGTCTTGATTCTAAAAAAATTAACCCTCAATATTTACACACGGTGTAATTTGGTCTTTCTTTTTGTTTGTTGATTTGCTTTTCTTTGTGACATTGAGAGTTAATTTCAAAATAATGAGAAAAAATCAAAAGTGTTAACTTGGACTTTTTGGGAGTTCTCATTTTTTTTGTATATTTTCATTAAATTCAGCTGATAATTTTTTTTACATCATAAAGGGTCACAAAGAAAAGCAAAACTGCAAAAAAGACTAAATTACACTATATAGAATGTTAAGAGTTAAAATTACTATTATGTCAATTTTAAAAAATACCACCTTTAGCCAACCAGTGACCAAAAAAGACAAAAATTGAATAATTAGATGACATTTTGTAACTTTTCATGGTTGGATGACTAAAAACGAAATTTACTAATAATTTATAATTAGTGTAGTTTACTCTGGAATGAATAATTGAAATTCCCTATAATCTACAATTGATAGTTCATTGCATGTCAGTCCTAGAACTTAACCTTTTTAAGCAAACCTTTTTAAGCAGCCAACAACTATCTCAAGTATAGTAATGAAACCTAAAACTAGAAACAGTGGTTGGTTAGCTGTCCTAAATCCTACTATAGTGTAAGCTTCTAATTAGTGAATCATATGTGATTATCAAAAACCTAACCATCGATATGCATGAGGTGATCAGATAGAGAATCAAGTTACGAAAGCAACTTTATTATTTTATTTGTGAACTTTAATACATTAAGTCATATCCTAAAACAGTGATTAGAACTTTGGGATATATACAAGTTTGCTTTACCAAAAAGAAAAGAAAGGTGTTGAGTAGCTTTCACAAAAACAGTACCAATCTTTTATTAAAGTAGCCTCAAGTTGTGGCAATGCCTAAAGCTTGTGGAGAATCCACTTTTTGTTTCATACATAAGAAATCTAAACACAAATAAGAAATGGGATGCTAGCTTTTGATAAATTTAATTTGCATCGTAGACTAAGGACCCCATAGGTTGCTTTGTGGAATTTGAATATTCTAGAGAAAGTAAAGGAAAATGGGAATGGTTGACTATATTGAATTATAATTAGGCTAGTGGAAAATGGGAAAAAGAAAAAGAATCATAAAGATGACATGATATTTGTTTTCTACAACAGTCAGGAATACATTCCTCATAAGACCACCTTATAAAAATATTTGAGTGTTCAAAAGTTGGACTAGACTGGATTCGGATATTTGCCTGTTCAACCTAATCCGAGCCGAACTTATCGGACAAAGTAGATATTATATCTTGATAATTGAAATCTAGAAGCATGAAGAATCATGAAAGTTGAAGGGAGATAAATGAGTAATTTCAAAGCATTTTATAATCCAATATATAGCTCAATGTATTGTTTAACAGAAAAAAGCTTAGGCACCTATATATATTTCAGTAACCTAGTTATAATCAAACAAAAAGGAATTATAGAAAATAGTAGAGCAGGAGCTAACTGGTTTAAAAAAATATACTTCAGAACTTTTTGTTTCTTTGGAACTAATAAACAAATGGAAGAATGGCCCACCGATTATGTGGATAGTCCTCGAACTTCCGGAGGTACCACTGGTGAGTTTCTGCTGCGGCAAATGAAAGATTAGCCACCTGAAATAGTTAGCCACAAATGAGTCTAACAAATACAAAGTGTTCAGCTAAAGGGGACAAAGTTATGAAGGAGGTACAAAATACCACAAATCCAAGAAGTAGCCATATGGTAAAGTCAGTTCCTCCACTCGCAACCAATAGACCAGCATATATTATCTGCACAATGCAAAGGAAGTGACAATCATAACTTTGAAAGCAACAATATACAAGCATCCGCAAAAAGAGTGTGAAAAAGAATCACCATCTCAGCTAAATAGTGTGGACTTGAGACAATTTCAAACCAATCTCCATGAGGAATCACATAATCAGCAGTTCGATCTCCGCGTTCTCTAAGTGAACCCTGTATTTAAGACAGAAAATCAGCATCTGGTTGTCTACAAGTTACAAAGCATTACAAAAAATTGAATCCTTGTGTACATCCCATCTTGTTTAAACTTTGATATAGCTTTTATTTTCAGTCTTGCTAAGAAAAACCTAAAAATTGGGTGACAAACAAACCATCAATATCAATTCTCTTAACATTCAATTCATTTAACCCTCCAAAATCAGCACAACGATGCATATAGACCATAAAATTTGGAACCACCCACAAGCAGATGTAGATTTACACAGGCAAAAACACCTACAAGAATTGCATGACAACAATATTGATGGAACCACCCCCAAGCAAATATAGCAGCACCAGCCCATTGGCACCATCCAAGCCTTGTTATAGGTTTCACATATCCCCACAAATCAAAACCCGTAATTGATACCAGTTCTTGGCCTTCAACTTTAAATTCAGCTACTTGATCAGCTGCAAAATTAAAAGCCTCTAGTACACAAAATGTACAGAGTGACAGAGGTGCTGCTGTATAAAAACTGCCAATACAATTATCATACAATCAGAACTAAATGCAACTACAAGGGCATTTAAGATTATATTAACATCAACCAATAGTCGCTGCACAAAATAGTCAAGCTCATGCATTAACTGACCATGCTCAGCTAAAAAGAAAAGAAGTCACTACAGTCAACTAGAAGCATATAGTGTTCAGCAACTTACTAGATACCAGTTAAGTATCCAAAAATGTGCATTCGAGCTGAAGAGCTATAGTTAAAAACGTTAAAGGTCTCATAAAGTCGCCTCAAGACATGAGCTTCCATCAACAACAACAAGAACACAGACTTCCAAACATTGAATCTGTCTTTGGCTGAGGTAAAACGAGACTTGTGTATGGAAAAAACATGTGACCCTCCTGTCAAGTGACTAGCAGCAAAAGGATAACTCAAAGACTCAGTACCCAAGGGTGCAACTTTGTATGCAAAGTACCAGGTACACGTTAACAAGGATGTCGTCCAAACCACAGCCAACAAATAGAAGTGCAGAAAGAAACTATGTGGAACTGTGAACCTCTACATAAGCCACAAAAACCCAGGAAGGAAAATAAATTGTTTGAAGAATGAAATTTGATGGGAATTTCTTTAAAATATGAAGAAGAAAAAAAAAGGGTTCTTACATGGGATGAAGATGGCATAATCTTGCCTCTCTTGGCAAAGCTTAGTAAAAGGGCACGAAATGAATTGAGAATTGGAAAAGGGAGTGAAGCTATGAGGATAGGAAGTGTTCCAGCTATCCACGCCACTCTTAGAAGCCAGATAAGGCCTGTTTTAATGGTGTTCACTGACAGTGAAGTAAAAGCTTCCTTCAAAATTCCATGCAAATCCATTTCCCAGATAAGGATAGGAGCAGGTCAGTTATCTGCGGTTTTCTAAATTATCCAAATCTGCAAAACTGCCTAAAAACTTCAAGTCCACGGAAGATATGAATTAATTCATCTACAGATATCTAAATCTGCAGAAAATCGAAAGTCTAATTTATTATCATCTGTAGGATATCAGAATCCAAAATAATTCAAATCCAAGCTACGTTATATATAATCAAACAAAAACAAAGTATTTGAGTAACGAAATCATTAGCAAATAAAAAGCAGGAATTAATAATCAGTAATTCGAGATAAAGGGGAGAAGAAACTAGCTTAATCTTTAACCATAGACAAAAGGAATAAAAAATTCAACAGAGATACGAGTACTACCTTTAAAACCAATACTACGAAAATAAAAAGACATTGTAACAGCTAAAAATGGTTTCAATTATAGCTCAAAATGAAGAATTAAGTTCTAGCGAAGTTGCAGAAACATAACAAAGAACTAGTAAAGGGAATAATAATCACCGAAAGGGAAAACAAATGAAAATACAGATCAAATATTGTGGCCAAACAAGCTTCTATTATACCTTTCTCTTCCCTCCTTGAATTCCGTCGATGAATTGTATTTAGAGATGGAGACTGCGAGAGACAGAGCCGCCGTGAGAGGCTGAGAGAGAAGCGGTGACTGGGTAAATGCTGAGTAATAGGCGGTGATAGCGACTATCGTTGAAAAAAGCCCAAAACTCACCGTTTAGCTTTACTTTCTCTTTAATTAGGAAAATGACTTATTTGGTAAAAAGACTTCCTTGGTCCCTCTCAATTTCGATATTGAACAAATTGATCCCTTTTAAGAAAATCACAGTTTTTTAATCTCTTCCAATTTCGAAAGTGAGCAACTCAAGTAGCTAATCATATTGTTAACATTTTTCTGTTAATTATATATAAATTTATTAAAATAATAACAAATTTAACCCCTAAAATTTACACATTTTATTAATTTAATATTTATTTTACGAATTTAATTTACAATATTTACATATTTTTTCAATGTTTACACAGAATGTATAAACATCAAGCGCTACATTTATTATTATACAAATCAAAATTATATACATTTGATAAAAAAAATCAATACTATTATTACTTCTTTTTAATTGCTCACTTTCGAATTTGATATAAATTAAATTGCTTCAATTTTTTTTCGAAAGGGACTGATTTGCTCAATATGAAAATTGAGAGAGTCTGAAAAGTTGTTTTTATGTTTATATTTTGTTTATATACTTAAGATTAAAGGTAAATTATAAATTTAATCACTTACATTTTGATCAGTTACAATATGATCATTAATATTATCGAAAAATTCGATTCGAACATTAACATTAGTAACAACAAGCCAACCTGGTATATTATATCATCATATTGTATTGGTACATAACGAAACATGTACAATATGTGTGAGTTGTAGTCTCCCTTGGTTTAATACTAATTTGTATACCCTTTCTGTACAGCAATGACCAATACAGCAACAATGGGAGAAACAAGTAAAATCATATATGGTAGGACTTGATTCAATGCACCTTCTGTGAATTCAGACCCATTTGCAGTGTAATTGGCTTTGTCTTCAATAAATGCCTCAAAGTAATTTTGGTACCCTGTGTTCTTTAGTGAGAAGTTTGAGCCTGTTACCTTCATCATTTCCATGGCCTACCAATACATGAAAATTTGTTGTTTACATTGGTTAAAGTATACAGGTGATATGGAGGAGCAAAACCGATAAGTTGATTATCAATAATTACCTTGAAACTGTACATAAACTGGCTTGCTTTCTTGCTTACTTCGGGGTTTGGATGAGACTGCAGCTTCTCATACATAATTCGAGCCTCGTTCGACCTGCGAACAATTGCAGTTGCTTATAGTCCATCTTGTATGCAATAAAAGGTAATGTAATACCAAAATCTAAGGATGCATGCACGCCGTTAAGGTTCCTGACAGATTAAATGGTTACCTACTAAGTGAATCTTGACATATAGACCACTGCAAAGCAGCTACTCCATGAAGTTCACTCTGCACAACCAAAAGAGAATAACTAAAAGGAAAAGAATATCGTGTTACGGTTAATTACTTGCTGTAATGAATTGAATTCCTTTTTGACATAAGATTTATTTTTCAACGATAAAAAGGCTACGGTGCTCTAGAGCTTGACTCGATATCTGAAAGAGAAATCACTAGATCTTAAAACGTCTAGTTCGGTCTGCAAGAATGTCCGGACGAGTAGAACATCTTAAAACATTCCCCTAATTTTTACTACAAACTAAGTACATGAAAAGCTTTTATTTGAGCACTTTTATAAATGTTAGGCCGTTATATGAACAGTTCAAAAGGTTTTACCCCTAAAGGTTGGACCCTAATTTGAGCATTTAACCAAAAAGTTCTGCCATCAACTAAAAGAGACAGACAAGAAAATCACATTTTGGCCGCGAAGGTCGTGAGTTACAAAGATGTCTTATTGTATGCATGAAAGTACAATTATTCAAGCTGCAGTTCGTATGGGAGAATTACCTGAAACGGCATCTTCACCATTACTCTTTCGTAGTACGTTAAAGCTTCCTTAAGCTTCCCAGAACTCATCAACGAGTCGCCATCCTCCAATGCCTGTAATTACGGAAAACCAATTCAGGAGAATGGTCCTTTGGGCACTTATAGTCCAATTTGAAGCAATATATGTATAACACACACACATACAGACTGGCTTGCTTCAGAAATGAATTGCATATTCTTCTATTTGAGACAAATACTGTGGTTCGATAATAATTTGAGTACCTTCTCACATTCAGATCTTAGCTTTGGGTCAACATTTAACCCAACTTTCTTCTTGTATGCAGCAAGAAATTGCCTCGTGCGCTCGTTTTTAGCTTCTCGATCTTGTTCTGTCTCGAGCACTTCCCCGGGTCGAATAGTCCTTCCACCACCGAACTAAAACCAAGAAATAGTATCACAAATGCTTTTTGAGATTCTTGAGAGAACATGAAGAAGGCACCCTGTAATTCTATAATCATGAGAATTGAAGTTCGATCGGTCATTTTACAGTTCGTGCAGCTACGGTCAGGTCTCGAACAAGTTGTTAAAGTGGAACATATCCATATAATTATTATTTGTATCACTTGCTCCAATTCTCACCAAACAAACTGTATCGCATCAATTTGTTTATTCTCTTGGAACTAGTAGGAGCCTGTATGTGTTTTAACATGTTCCATTGCAATAAGTTATTCAAGAATGACACACGTGTTATTCGTTTCTTACCGTCTTCGAGATGTTGCCGGGCCTAGGAAAGACTCCCCATGTTGATACCTTCGGCTTGTAAAACTCCGAATCTTCTTCTTCCGTGCTTGGCTTCGTCTCAGGCATTGTAGCCTCCCCAAATTGGCTTGTGTCCCCAACAAGAATCTCAACACCAGGCAAATCATCTTCTGGAAAAGGATCTGAAATTGGAACCAATCCAGGTGGTAGCCCTCTGCTCTTTTTCTTATCAGCAAACTCGAGCCCTACAAAATCAATGCTCGAAATCGACAACTTTTCCGGCTTCTGAACCTTCTTTTCCATAATCTTCCTTTGCTGTGAGGTACCCTCACTCCCAGTTTTCTTCACTGAAAAAATAATCAGTGCCCACCAAGTACCAATTATCAGCACATCTATGAACTGCATGATTTTCCTAGTAACATGTAATATATATCATACAGAACTTATAATAAGAGCAGCAAAAGCCAAGAATGCTCAATTCTTACCAGAAGCAATTATGCTCTCACTTCCATTCTCCTTGTACTTGCTTGTCTTCTCCTTTGCAACCTTAACTGAAGCTGGACTCGAATCCCTATCCGGGTTCACTTTGGTTTTCTTATAAGCTTTAGCCTTTTCAAAAGCAAGCTTCACAGGGTCAACAGGAGCAGCTTCTTCCTAGTTAGGTGACTCTGGGTTTGAAGCTTCATCACTAGATTGGCTCCAATTCTGAGAAAATGGAACCTTGAAAAGAGAACTCTTGTGTTGGTTTGTGGAAGAGAAAAGAGCAGTGGTTTTGAGAGATGAAAGCCATGAATGTTGAAGAGCAGCCATGGTTTTTGTTTTGTGGTCATTGAGTGAAATAGATAAGGCCAGGGTTAACTTGGATGTTAAAGCAGAAAAAAAAACATTCAAAATATCAATTTTGGTCCTTTCATTTTTTTTACAAGGGTTCATGTCCCAGACTGATAAAAAATCCAGTGTAAATTTTTTTACAGATCTGGGTTCTTACCAATTAACAGCCTTACACCTTTTTGTTGTTGGAATCAACATGTGCATAAAGAATGGACAATTCAAATTACAAGAAACGATTAACAATCATTCTACAAAGAGAATGAAAAAGATTAAATACATTAATTGAAACCCAAGTTGGGTTCAGTTGTGTTACATAAAGACATTATTCTTCCTAGTTTTGTACATGTAATAAAATGATGACACGCCAAAAATGAGCTCAGAAACCATAGAAATCTGGCTTGCATGCATGCATGCATCAAATCATAGTAATGGAACACTATGGCCAGACGAGGTCAACAGAAACCTTTAGCTCTTGTGGATCTTCTTCTACAATCTCTGGTTCGTACTTGCTGGCATCAATGGCAGTACAAGACATTGAAGCACCACATGAAGAAGAAGGGGTAGATGGTGCTACAAGACCAAAGTTTGGTTCATGGTGACGAACAAGTTCAGACAATAAAAGAACAAGAGAAGCCATGGAAATAAAAAAAAAATCAACTGATGGGGTTTTCACTGAGAGAAGAAACAGGATTTGCTTTGCTGCTGGTTTAGACTGTGAAATCAACAGAAACCAGTATTTATTTATATAGGGAACATGAAAAACAATACAAAACAAAAACAGGTGAAGGTTTTTAATTAGGGTGTGCGTGTGTAGCTCACTGTTTCTGTAGCTGCCTGTTTGGTTTTGGTTTACCTGTTTGGGTGGCCAACATTAATTGAACACATCTAGATGAGTGAAATGCAAAAGGCAAAGCAAGGACAGAGCCCCTTGTTTTTCAATTTTCAGGGCGAATCTGCTGCTGCTGTTGGCTGTTTTGGTTATGTTTTTTTTAATGTTGTACTTTATAGTTGCCGCCATTGCTTTATTTTATTATGAAAGCGTCAATTGTCAGGTCTCAGAAGGACTTTTCCTTTTCCTTTTGTTTCTTTCATTTCCTCTAAAACCATGAGTCACAACCACTTGGCAACTGGTTTTGCTTAAATGCTTGTACATGTGGCGGTTGCTTGTCAACTATTTATAGGCTAAATTCTGTCATGAATTATGAATTTAATCTCTATATCTTAAATATTTTTTTGTACTTTAAAATTTTAATTTTAATCAAATTTTAAATTTATTAAATAAAGTTTTATTATTTTTGTAAAAATTAAAATAAATGAATTTCAAAAGTGTTATGACTATTATGAGGGCTTTTTTTAATTATCCACTGCGTGAATCCCAATGAAGTTGCTTTTTTCTAGTAGCGTTGACGAAAGGTCTAATAACCCATTCAATTTGGGCTTCACTTTGGTTCATTGTTCTTAATTTTCCCAGCAAAACATGCAAACCAGAAAAGAAACAAGGCTTTTCTCAATCTCAGCACAAAACAATCTTTGCTACATAACTCGCATACATATAAAACCACTAAAAGCATTAACTAAGAAGCCTCACTTTTGCATATTTATCGAGAGAGAGATCAATTTGCCAATAGAAAATTTGTTTAGGGAGCAATTTTCAACTACTTCAAGATTGACCGCCCAACAATGATGATGTTGTTACTTCGTAACGTTGGACTGATATTGCGGTTTAGGGTTTTCAAGGACAGTGAAAGATGAAGACTGAAAAAGCATTAAACAGTGGTTGAATTTAGAAGGTGATGAACACTGATAGTAGCCACACAACAAGAGAAGAAAAGCAAAGACAACCCCATTGAGAACATGCATCATGTAGGAACTCAAGCAATTAGCAGTGGATATGTAATAAATTCAGTGCCATAATGAAATAGAATTTGTAATAAATTTGCATGAATACTTTATCACTGAAATGGATCACCATCAACACCAAAAAGCAGCAACTATTTGGACATTACTGGTAGGTAGTTTAATCATCTTCAGCTAATTCTGTTCTATTTTATGTAAGTTAATATATAAGATAGTATGAAATGCAGCAACTGGCCAAGTATCTTGATTTGGGCTTAAATTCTTCGTAGGCTTATGTGTTTCAATGGGCTGAACTTACCCGAATTATGTTTTAAATAGGGCCTTTCGTAAAGAGAATAAATTAAGGGTCAAATTATGGTTTAGTCCCTTCTTTATGTTCAAATTTAAAATTTAGTTTTTATAGTTTAATTACAAATTTCATCCCTCTATTTAAAAAGTGAAAAGTTAGTCTCTTTACTTCAATTTTTCATAATTTAGTCCTTATATTTTACAAAAACTAAGAAGTTAGTCAATTTGTTGGCAAACATATAGACTTGAACTACTCACCAATTTTAGGTCAATATTTATAAGTGTCACCCAATTAGACTAACATCCCGATTTTCATAAAGTACGAGAATCGAATCCTGATAAATTAAAGTAGAGAAACTAAGGATGAATTTAATAATTACACTAGCTAACGAAATTATAAAAATAAGGGAGAAGTTATGTAAAATTACAATATAGAGACTAAATTTCAATTTTTAACATAATAGAGGAACCAGAACTAGAATTTTACCTAAATAAAACAACTCGACATCGTTTTAAAACACGAAAACCAAACATCTGATACAAAAACCCTCTGTTTCGTCGGTCTCCTTCCTTTTAACTCCACAGCCGCGAAGCCACCCTCCTTACCAAAAAAAAAAAAAAAAATGGGGAAGAAATCAAACACCTCAAGAAAAGGTAAAAAAGCATGGAGAGCTAACATAAGCACAGAAGACATCCATGATTTCTTCGAGAAATCCACTAAAGATGCTCTCTCTGGTGGTTCTCTTACTTCAGCTCCTACTGAATCCCTCTTCTTCATCGACAAATCTCAAGGTCTTTTTTCTTTTTTTTTAATACATAACACCCTTTTTGTTTTGTTTTGTTTTTTTCTTAATTGTAATTCAGTTTTGTAAATTGGGGTTTCTTTGTTTTGTCAGATCTTTCTGTGAAAAAAAAGATTGAGAAGAAAAGAGAAAAGGTATTGCGTGTGGATAGTATGTTGAAGAAGAACCCTTTTGTTGAAGCTGTACCATCTTCGAAGCAAAAGAGTTCTAAGAAGAAAAAGAAGGAAGCTTTGAATGCTAAAGATGTAGTTCAAGATGTTCCCAAGGTGAGAACTTTGGTCCAATTTGTCATTTGATACATGAATTTTGATTTGTGTGCAATTATACATATGAAACTTGAATTGTTCATATGTATACATGATTTTTCATGTTGTATTTTAATGTAATTATTTGTGCATGCAATATATCAACGTAAAATGGTGCCAATTATATAATGTTGTTAAGTGATTTGTGAAAACTGAATCATATCAAAATACCATGTATGAGATTACACATTACATCAAAGTTCATGTATAGTTTTGATATTTATCCCTTTTTATTAATAAGTATTTGATTGTTGCTCTTGTTTTGGTTGTAGGATGAAACCGTCCCTGACTCTGGCATGGTTCCTATATGGGGAGATGGAGGTAATATACCGTGTTTAGAAGTTTTAAAGTTTTGAGCTATTTTTGTCCTCGTGGCGAATTTGGTTCTCTTTATGGACTTTCAGGTCAACATAGTGGCAAAGCTAGACAGGTATCTAAACAATCGATTATTCCAGCAGTCGAAGTTGAGCCTCCGGGATGTTCATACAATCCCACATTTGATAGTCATCAGGATTCGTTGGCTCAAGCGGTTGCTGAAGAAATGCAAAAGGCCTACAAGATCGAGTTGGGACCTCAGCCAGTTCCATTAACTGTTATGGGAGAAGTGGTTGATGAAGATGATGTGAGTGTCTATTTGTTACATTCATTTACTATTTATTCTTCATACTTACAATCCTAAACACTAATAAATCGTGGTTATGAAATTCTAAACCATCTTCTTTTGTTAGAAATACTTTATTGAAGCAGATGATGAAAATGATGACGAAATGGACGAGGAGAATTTGAGTGAGGATGATAAAGCAACTGAGAAAAGGTTAGTCGATTTTAGTATCGCTGTTGTTGTAATTCCTTGTGTATTTGTTACTACATCTTTTTGCCTTGGGGAAATATGGGGTTTGAGGGTTATGTGAGAAGATGGGACTCAAGGTTCTATAATCTCTAACCAGCATTCCTATGTGCGTGGCTATCTTTTGGGGTTTCCCAAGAGCTTAAGGAACTCAATATCGGGGAACACTTTATTTGTGTGTTAATTTTTGCTTCTATCATGCTGCAGGCCGCTTAAAATAAAGAGGGTGACTCGAGTTGAGTTAAATAAGAGAGCTAGAAGGAAAGAACAGCAAAAAAAGGAAGCTGAAGCTAAAAAGGCAGAGGAGTTTTCCAAAGACATTGACAAGTACATTTTAGCTTTGTCTCTACTATGCATATCATCTATTTATTGCTGAACATATGTTCATCACCTGTTGGTTCTTCTCGATGCAGCTTGCCAGATATTTTACAAGAAATAGCCAAAGAGGATGAGGAGAAGCAAAAGAGGCATCTTCGAAAGGCCATAGCTAAGCAAGAAAGACTTAAGGCTTGTCCACCACGGTTGGGGAAATACAAGTATGCAAGCATTTTTTTAAGTTCTCATTTTTTTAAGTATGCAAACAAAGTTCTCATTTTTTTAAGCAAGAAAGACGTAAGGCTTGTCCACCACCCAGTCTTTGAAATGTTTTCCATCTGAATGTTCGATTTCATGTATTGCATTGAATGAGCTGAAGATAATGCAGTACTTTTTCATATGCCCGATTGATCTGTATTGTTTATAATTCCAGATTCCAGGCTGCTCCCCCACAAGTCCTCTTATCCGAAGAACTTACTGGATCTCTCCGTAAGCTAAAGGTAATGTCGTTTGAGATCCTTTTTAACATCAAATTCTTTTACTCTTAGGTAATGAAAATTAACTTTCTCCATTGTGGTTTTTGTATGTTGCATAAAGGGTTGTGCTACACTTGCAAGAGATAGATTTAAAAGCTTAGAGAAAAGAGGCCTAATTCCCCCATCAGCCAGGAGTGGAAGGTCAGTTGAAAGTTGATAATGTTCTTATGTATTTGTTTTCCAAACATTATTATCGTGCTCACTTGAATGTTTGATGACGATTCGTGGATGTTCTTATGGACAGGAAATAGAGAGAATTTGTTTCCAAGGATGACTGTTCAAATTTTTCGGTGAGGCAAATGAGAAGGCTTTTCACCAGATGCCATTGATGGGAGACCAAGCTGGATCCATCTTCAATCTTTAAATGCTTTCCTTTTGTTTTTATGATAGTTAAATTCACATATAGTTGCTTTCCCCTCCTTTTTATGACCAAACCTCGGTCTTATGTGATGTAACAAAAACCTGGAAAAGATAATTTAATGCTGTTTTTTTAAATTAATGCTGTTTTTTTAAAGGCAAATTTTGTCCTAGGAGCCTTGTTTCTGTTACTTATTGTTGAATGAGCTATAAATTTCATTACATGCAAAGTTCCTCTATTCTTTACCTTGTAGGAAATCTACTCTCTGATTAGTTTAATTTTCTTTTATCTTTTTTCATGGCATCCAAACAGTTCCTTTTCAATCTTTTTCTACTATGGCTGATTTTCTTTTTCATGAAAGCAATCCATATTACCTCCTTCAATCTAAAAATACCGATCTATGGTTCATTTCTCAACCTCCCACGCCTTTAAACTATGACACCTGGAAACGTTGGATGTTGATGGCATTATCTGCCAAGAACAAGCTTGATTTCATCACTTCGTGCGTAGACAATATCGAATAACATGGTTTTTCCTTAGACCAAGAACCTTGTATGCAAAGCAATAGCCCCCAGCATCTTGGATCGTGATTCCGCTTTCGATATCTGGAAGAATCTTGAAGATCGTTTCAGTGGACTATCTCTTAATCTTTAGCAAGTTATCTCAAGATCAGTTCACTATTACTGTTTATTATACCAAACTCAAGATTCTTTGTATTGAACTATATACAAAACCTATATGTACTTGCAGGAGATTACTTGATGCACAAGTCTGTGTCATTTTTGCATATTAAGGATCCCTTGTTTAAAAGAATTGCAGCTTCTAGATTAGCCCGGTTTGCAATCGATGGTATCGTTTTGGCATATGCATATTAAACTTTTTGCTTTTACGATATTTGGTGGAGTTCAAGAGCTGTTGAATGTATTGGTATATGCTAAAGATGAACTCACACTGAAAGAGGCTTTGAAAGCTCTTAACGCACTCTCAAAATCAGGTAAAAAAAACTATAAATTTAGTTCAGTTCAGTTCAATTCAAATACATGAAAATGCAAACAAGTACTTTCTGTTTTGCTGATGAAGCAGTTAAAGCATTACGTAATGCCGGGGCGATTCGGTTATAATGTCTATCCCGGACACCTTTGTCGATGCCGAAATTGGGACATACAAAACCGAGTTGCTGAAGAGATTTTGAGATTCGGGATACGAAATTTCGTCCTGATAAGTTCTTAAGCCATTGGTTTTTGGGGTTGGTTTTATCTTTCTGGTAGTTGTAGAGTTCAAAATTGCACACTTGTGGCATTGTCTTTGTTTCCTTTTCATATTCACACAAGTCTCAAGTAATAGACTTTGTGGTGTGGTTTTCTATTTTAATGAAAACACCATGAATGAGCTGAAATGCTTAATGCAACTATGTCATTGAGTGAAAGCCCAATCACCAATAATCGAACGAGACATTAACGTGTCCAGAGATACAAATTCAATAGGAGTTTAGGCTTGAAAAATAGATTTAGTTAAAAAATTAAACTCGTTTAAAATATGGGTTAAACTTGAACGTAAATATTCAAGGACCGTTTTTTATTTTTTAATATATTCTATTATGTTAATTTTTATATATTATGAAAATATTAAACAAAAATGTTAAGTTACATATATATAATAGTTTAATAAAATAAAAAATATTAATTATTGAATTTTAAATTAAAAGTAATATAAATATTTTTTAGAAAAATTAAAAATATAATATGAGTGGACTTAAAATGAATTTGAATTAGTTATTTACAAATATGGGTGAACTTAAGTAAAATTTTAAACCGATTGGACTTGGGTAAACATAAGATATGTTAATATCGTATTTATGTGTTTGATTGAGACATGCAAGTACTAAGGAGGCCCTTTGTATTACGAGTCAGATTATATTTTATCCCCTTTTACTCAAAAAATAGGCAAATAGTATTTGTACATTAGATCAAATAGCAAATTAATTTCTTTATTAAAAATTTCATCTATTTTAATTGTTAAAAATCGGTATTTGTATGTAAGAATACGGTACACGGTACAGGTGACACGTCATATGTAATTGTTTAGTTATTTTGTTGGTCATGTCAATTTTTAATCGTAGAAATGGGTGAAATTTGTATCGAAATGGCTAATCTACTCTTTAATCTAATATATAAAGATTAATTTACTTATTTTTTTAATTACAAATGCGGAAAATGTAATATACATCTTCCATGATACTGTTAGCCCTGAAACCAACGTGATATGGCATTATTTATCATTTACCTTGATAGAATGAACTGTTTTCATTAGAAGCAATGTTCCTCTGTTCTCTGCTTCCTTCGAGAATTATCTACCTTTGTATGATTATTTGCTTGTATTACATATTGTAGTAAATTTAGTTTTTTATTTTCTCAGTTAGTTACAATCAACTAAATTGTATATATATACTCCCTTTGTGGATTGATTCATTTTCTTGGCATCCAAACAGTTCCTTTTTCAATCTTTTTTCTACTATGGCTGATTTTCTTATCTCTGATCAATTAACTTATGTAAGCAATCGATGTTTCCTCCATCCACCCGACTATCCTCCTCTATCGCTCGTTTCTCAACCTCTCACGACTGATAACTATAGCGCATGGAAGCGTTCGATGTTAATGGTCTTATCCGCCAAGAAGATGGTCAGTTTCATCAATGGTTCATTCCCTAAACGAGGTTCTTCGTCAACCCAGTTGCTTCTTGCCTGGGATAGATTGAATAACATGGTTATTTCTTGGATCCGCCGCTCTGTATGCAAAGGAATAGCTGCCACCATCTTGGATCATGGTTCTGCCTCCGATGTTTGGACGGATATTGAATATCGTTTCAGTGTACCACCTCTAATCTTTCACAAGAATCTCTCCGAGTTATCTCGAGGTTAGTTCACTATCACTCCATATTATACCAAATTCAAGAATCTTTCTTTTGAACTATACTCTAATAAACCTATATGTACTTGCAGGAGATTACTTGATGCACAAGTCAGTATCACTTTTGCATATTAAAAATCCATTGTTTAAAAGAATTGCAGCTTCTAGATTAGCCCGGTTCGCAATCGACGGTATCGTTTTTTGGCATATGTGTATTGTATTGTCGTTGTGATACGGATAATCATTGTTGATATGATTTAACTCTTCTTTTACGTCTTTTATCGTAAGATCGAAGAAGGTTGAAAATAGTGAAGATTGGTGGAGCTCAAGAGCTGTTGAATATGTTGGTATATGCCAAAGATGAACTCACACAGAAAGAGGCTCTGAAAGCTCTTAATGCAATCTCAAAATCAGGTAAAAACCAGTAAAATAACATAGAGGTCCTATACTAGTAGCTGTATTGCATTTTGTCCCCTCTACTCAGAAACTATTCCCTATGCACCAGCATGAGGGGGCAAGATGCGATATGACTCCTGGTACAAAAACCTCCATGGTACTTTTATCGGTGAAAACTATAAATTAGTTCAGTTCAATCACATGAAATACAATAAAATTATTTTTGTATCTAAGCAAACAAGAAGTACTTCTGTTTTGCAGATGGAGCACTTAAAGCTTTACATAATGCCGGGGCAATCTCGGTTATAATGTCTATCCCGGATACCTCCGTTGATGCCGAAATCGGGACGTACAAAACCGAGTTATTGAAGAGATTTCGAGATTCGGGATACGATGTTTCGTCCTGATAAGTTCTCAAGCCATTGATTTTGGGGGTTTTATGCCTTCGGTAATTATGAAGTTCAAAATTTACACATTGGCATTGGCTTTGTTCCCTTTACATGTTCATTCAAGTATTAGACTGTAGATGGCAGCATATATGACTGATGATATTCGGACCGTTGATATTATATCGGAAAGTTTATCCATCTCGAAACCGAGGCATAAACGTAACTTCCATACCAGTAAACGACAACAATTTATGATGTCAAAGTGTTCTTCACCATTGAAATGGAATGTGAAAGCTGTAACAATGACTGGAATTATGACAATGTAATTCCAGCACCTATAATGCTTGTGGACACATTAAACACGGCACCAGAAACCGATGCGTGCTTTACTTCGCTGCTGGCAATGGTGCATTTACTCCGGCAGCGGAAGAGACATTCTAGAAAGATGAGACTTTTCCTGTTAGAACATCACTATATTTTGTTGTCCTATTGTGCATTATTGTGAATAATTACACTTTTAATGTGTCTCTACAAACAGGAGATGGGAAATCATTAGGAGGCTAAAAATCTAGTGATGTAGCACCAAGTCAACTCTCGTGAATTTTTTGGTGGGTGCCCTTCAAAATAATAAGGAATGAAGTGAGTAACCATTACACCACACCTTATGATTATAAGTCAACCAATAACAATGCCAATTAATAGATTATGCGACTTTTAAGAGGAACTAATAACCAGGTCAACCATTAGATTATGTTCATAGGTTGATATTGTCATTTTGTTTCTCAAGATTTTGTCACTTAGATATATTTCTTCTTGATAAGAGTGAGTGTTCAATCAAATCAAATGAAAAGAAATTTTAAGTTAGTCGAGTAAACGAGTCTTATTTTATTATTTTAACTTGATTAATTTTTTATTGAATCGAGTAAAATAAAATTCAAATTGAGTTGAATCAAATAAATTTGTTCAAGTTAAATTTAAAACATTAAACCAGCTATATAAAAATCTCGTTGACAATATGATTAAACTCTTTTAAAACAATATAAGGTAATTAGTATGATACACTTGAATTGATAATTTATTTGTCTAATGCCTCAAATTTATATCTTGAAAATTTTGAAAATATATAAATTAGCATTTTTATATATTTTTAGATTTTTAATAATCTTTAAACTTTTTTAATTTATACATATTTATAAAACTTTGGAAAACAATACTCTATAAATATTTGAATTTTAGAATATTATTTTGATTTTTTTATTTTCTTTTTGAAAGGTACCAATTTGCACATTTTCAAAATTGTCAATGATCCAAAGGGTATTTACATGAATATGTTATTTGAATTATTCGAGTTATAAAATTCAACGAAAAATCAAATTACTTACTCGAGTTAATTCAAAAGACAAATAACTCCATTCAATTAACTCAAAGATCAAACAAAATTTTGATTTTTTCAAATCAAATCTTCCTTTTCCCTACTCCCGATTTTAACATTTTTGAAATTGACTCTTATATAACATATACACTTATGTCAATTGAGTCTTAACTCGATCGCATAAGCATTGTTGCCAATACACGAAGACGTGTGTTCGAGTGTGCTGAAGCACATTATCCTCCTATTTATGGCTTGGGAAGGAGTTATGAGTAATTATAAACATCATATAACATTTGTGAAATGGACTCTTATATAATATATATTTATGCAGATTGAGTCTTAACTCGATTAGCGTGAACATTGTTGTCAATGAATAATGATGCATTATCCTCCTACTTATAGCTTAAGATAGGATTATGAATAATTATAATTATTGTTATGAAATTATGACGACAGAGTCCACGAAGAAAGCGTTTAATAAAAGAAAAAACAATGGATCAGCATCGTTGGCTACTTTCATCCTACTAACTTTACACCCCATCCATGTCTTGTTTTGTTCCCTTTATTATTAATTTTCTCACACGCTTTATATATAATATTGTTAAATGCATGAAATGACACTTGTTTAATTTGTTTATTTTTTAATAATTTCTTTATAATTTCTAATAATATCTATTTTTTGATATAATATCTAGAGTTATTTATGATTTCTTCTCAACTTATGATTAGGAAAATAATGTACTTCAGCGTACTCGAATCTTCATCCTCTTACATTAACAACAATGCTCATATATATCAATCGAGTTAAGACTCTACACTTATTTAGTTAAAATCGAAAAAAAAAACATTATAAAACTAATGAAAGTTAATTGGTATTTATGCCCACGTGATATATATTTTATCATTTTATCTTCCAATTAACTACTCCACCTGACTTTTTTTATTTTATTTTATTTATGATATAATATATTGTTTTAATTTTTTGAATTTCTATTACATAAAATTAAACATATAATACAATAGTTAAATATTAAGGATATATTATATATAATTAATTTTTTAACAAAAATAATTAAGTTATTAAAATAACATATTTTTAAAAAAGGTAAACTATAAAAATAGTCACTTTTATTTTTGCTTCAGGTTACATTTTAGTTAAATATGTTTGAAATGTTATGTTTTAGTCACTTACGTTATCGTTTTATTACAAAATAATCACTATTATATTAAGATCTATTATCTCCCAAACAGCAATCCGACGTGACAGTTAAAATAGGTTTTAAATGTCAATGTGGATGTCCAGTCGGAATAAGAAAAGTTAAAAAAAATTATGAAAATAAAATACAAAATTTTGCTTAAAACTCAATTTTCTCCAATTTAAAAACAAGCAACAATTAGGGTTTTTTTTGGCCTAAAACTCATTTTAATTGTCATGTCAGATTTTTGTTTGAGAGGTAACAGATTTTAACGACAGAAGGATCATTTCGTAATAAAATAATAATGTAAGTGACTAATACATAATATTTCAAACATAAATAACTAAAATATTTATTTTAATAGTTTAGCTCTGTCAATTATACTATTAACCTAACTTGATAACATAATTCACATCAGATCTGTATCGCGTTACAGGTAGAAAATCTCACACCTAAACACGCATGCGAGAAAAATGTTAATTTATAGTTCTTGTTCACCTACTAATTCCAAATTTATAATTTAGTCCTTATATTTTAATTTAGCTTAATTTAATCCTTTTTATATACTGTTATTAACTAATATAAATAGGTAACGCCATTAACAATTTTAATTAAAATAATACTTCAATTTCAAAAAAAAAATTCTAACTCATATTGCTAACGTAGATTTTATGGGGCCGGAAAGTATGGTTTCTTTTTTCTTTTTAAATCCAAATCAGAATTTAATTAGAATGGTTAATAATGTAAACTATTCGAAATAATCAATAATATTATAAAAGTAAATAAATAAAATTAGTATAGAGACTAAATCTTTAAATTGAATATAGTAGAAGGACCAAAACTACAATTTAACATAAAAATTCTTTATTTGAGTTGGGTAAGCTGGTCGGACAGTGACGAGGACAATATCTGTCAATAGAAAATTGCTTGCGAAGTTACGAGGTAGCTGCAATTTTTGGGTACTTACTGACGATTTTTTTTTTTGCATACGTCATAATCATAGCCAGCAACTTCACGCTGTCTAAAGGGTTGATGGTATCTAAATGGAAGATACTGATATTAAATCGGTTGAATAAAAAATTAGTTGATATATCGGTTCAGATATATTTAACGGTTTTAGTGAATTGTTCGGAATCGGTGAAAAATTAAAAATTAGAATAAAAAATCGAGGATTGAATTAGTTGCATTGATTTTTAGTTTTTATTAGTTTTTTAATTATTTATTTAAGGGTAAATTATGTTTAAAGTCGATAAATTATTAGTAAATTTTTAATTTGGTCCCTTAACTTTAAAAGATTACAAAATGATTATTGAATTATTTGAAAATTTTCATTTAAGTCTTTGGATTATTAAATTTTAAAATCGCTAATGTATGCCCTTCTTTGTTCATACCGCTTGCATTTAGTTTTTTTTTATAAAAAGCTTTAAACTTCACAAATCTGTAAATTAAAATCCAAACAGTTTTCTTCTCCAATCTCCGACAATGATTGTCTGATCGACTTACATTTATGATATGTTTTTTTACTTGTCAATGGGTACTGATCTACTGTACTATCTATTAAATTCACTTGGAGTTCACTAGTTAAACTTTAAAAAAAAAAACCTTAACAGCTTAATGACTTAAATAAAAATTTTGAATCATTCATTTATTTAAATGAAAATTTTTAAATATTTTAGTGATAAATTTGTAACTTTTTAAAATAGAGTCGTTCAAATTAAAAGTTTATGTCTAATCGATTTGACTATCAACCTAATTATTGGATTAAAATGTTAATGGAACGTGACCTTGTATGCCAATCAAAAGCCAAACTTTTGCATTGAGCCACTTAATTAAGGGGCAAAAGCCCCTCTTCTTGCCATCTAAGCTACGCCCTTACAAGCAAGCACCGCCCTGTACTAGTAGCCACCATTGGAAAGCCCCCCCAAAAAGGATACATGCTAATAATATACATCTGAAATCATAAAATAGCATAAATGAGCGTATTATTGAGGACAGCTCCTTCATTAGAGGACAGAAAATTTAGGTTGCTTTCGTTTGCAAATTAACCTTGGCTCTTTTCGGGGAAAAAAACGACATTAGAGATGAAGTAAGTTTGGCATAGGTGGCACAATTTGACAATATAGGCTGGTGAACGTTGTATCATCAAAGTTGAATGTTCATTGAAATTGGTGCAAAAATAATAATAAAATTTTGTGAAATCCTCGCTTTGCTCTTTGAAGAAGTAAACGGTTAGTTATGAAACGTGCTTCATTCTTATGAATAGGGATTGAACCATCGAACACATAGTTAAAAAATGAACTGAGCAACCACCGCACCGCAACTAATGGTTACAGGCTGGTTTCTACTCGTTGAGTAATTGAACTGTTTGTTGACTTTTATTTTTGGGTTATGTTCAGCAAGCGTCTCTAAACTATGATCCATATTTTATATTAGTTCCTAAATTTCAACTATTAGTATTATGTCAATTAAGTCCTTCCACTAATCTAATGTCAAGTATGCATTAAATGCTAGCTTGAATCTAATGTGGAGCACATTTAAAATACATGGATTAAAATTTTAACACTTATTTGCCTATTGTGTCAACAATTTGGATATGATATGTGTAACGACCCGAATTTTACCGTTACCGAAAAAGTGTATTTTCGGGTCTCTGTTTTTGAAAAATGGATTCGTAAATATTTATTAAAAATATTTACGAAGTCAATTGAGTGGTTAATTAGAGTTTAATTAAGTAAATTTAGTTTAATTAAGAGTAATTAGGAAAAATGACTAAATTGAATAAAGGATGAAAGTTGAATTGTAGAATAAAAGAAAATGAAGAGGACCAAAATGGCAATTATGCCATTTGTCCTAAGTGAGGCGGCATAAACATAAAAATCTGAGATTTTTTATGTGTTAAAATATATATTAAATTATTATTATATTATAGTATATTATATTATATATTATATTATATAAATAAGTAAAGAAACATAAGAAACAGAATGAAAGCAAACGAAACAGAGAAGAAACAGGGGAGAAAGAAAGAAAGAAAAAGAAAAAGGAAAATTTGGGTTTCAAGGCTCAAAGTTTAATTTAGTAAGTCAATTAAGTCATTTCTTCTTAAATTTTGATGTTTTAGAAGCTTTGGAACAAGACTTTGATGAAATTAAGTTGATATTTTGAGAGTTTATAGATTTTCAAGTATAGTTCATGTTGAATAAAATAGTGAATTAAGGGTTTAATTGAGTAAATTTCAAGCTAGAATTGATAATAGGATCAAATTGTAAAGTAAGTTATAAGTTTTATGTTGTAGGGACTAAATTGATGAAATTTTGAAATTAGGAAAGTATGCTGGAAATTTAATATTTAAATGAGAGTATGGATGAAATTTGAATAGAAATAAAGTATGAATTAAGATAGAAAAGTAAGTGAATTTAGTTAGAATTAAATTGAAAATCAACATTTTGTACTAAGACTATTTTGGACAGCAGCAGTAGTCTAAGTTTGAAAAATCACCAAAAATTGTAGAAATTGAATTAGAGGATGAATAAAATATGAAATTAAATATTATTGAGTCTAGTTTCTTATAGAAGAAACGATATAAGCAATTGAATTGTAAATTATGAGATATAATGAATTTTGTGAGACAAGGTCAGAATGAATTCGGGTTCCCCTGTTCTGACTTTGGAAAATCACCAAAAATTTAATAAAAATATTTAGAGGCTTAAAGTTATATTTTTAGAATCCCTAATGAGTCTATTTTCATTAGAAATCAACGAGAATGTTATCCGAGTTCTGTACTGTGAGATAATTAATTTTTAGTGAAGAAGGGACGAAACTGTCAGACAGCAGAATAGGGGTGAACTTAAAGAATAAACTGTACTTAATGGCTAAACCAAAAATTCTGAAAATTTTATTGTAAGAAGATTTGTGAGTCTAGTTTCAGGAAAAATTAGCGGATCTTAATTTAGAATTCTATAACTCAAGATATGAATTAGTAATGTATTAATGATTATAAATTGTATTAATTTCGTAGTCAATGTGATACCAGAAATCTCGGCTAAGAAAGGACAAGACAAAGTCAACGGGAGTTAGCTTGAAAATTACGGTTTGTATTTCTATAATCCGAACCTAATACTTAATTGTTGAATTTATTTCTTAATATGTATATTAAGTGTTTTGAAGTAAGAATTATTGTGTTTTGCAAATGAAATGGATTGATATAGTATGTGATGAAATTATTGAATTTATATTGATTAAATTGGCGTATATATATAGATATATATATTGAATATTGAATATATATTGATTATTTGAATTGAATTGAAATATAAATTGTTTGAAAATTTTAAATATGAGATTTGTGATATTTGGATATTTGTTATTGAAAAGTGAATTGAATTGTATTGAATTATGAATTTATGTGATTAATTAAAATGTGTATTGATTGAAAAAAATTGAAAGTGAATTGAATACCCTATTAACAGTATCGGGCTGAGTCGGATATAGTTGGCATGCCATAGGATTGGAAGTGTTCAGGGATTCTTCGACCTCGAGTCGATGAGACACTGGGTGTCACTATATTTCTTCGGATAGATTCGATGAGGTACTGGGTACCAACTTTACTTCGGCTAGGCCGATGAGACACTGGGTGTCAAATATTGCTTCGAACTATCCGATGAGGCACTGGGTGCCATATTGGTGTGTTTGGTTGGATCCGTGTATCCGCCAAGGTCCGAGTCTTGTTAATAGGGTAAATAAGTGAAAAGATAAGTCGAGTGAATTTGATTGATTGAGCTATTGGAATGAAATGAGAAATTGAATTGAGAATTGAAATTGAGATATGAGATTGAAAACATGAACCAAAAGGTTCATGAAATGAGTGAAGTTCAAATGGATGATGATTGATGTTAAAATGAATTAAAATGGTATATTGTTAAGAAATAAAGTGTGAAAACAAGTGAATTGTGAATATATTGTATAGAATTTATACGGTAAGTAAATGAAAAGAATTGAACAAATATGTTATTGTGTTTGTTATATGACTTGTATAGAATTTATATGGTAAGTAATTGAAAATTTATCTATAAAACAAATAAATGAATACTTATAATTGTTATTGTGATTTTAAGTTTAATTGTTATATTATTAAGTGTTCGGATTATGGAAATACCACTGAGTATACCATACTCAGCGTACGGTTTGTTTCCGTGCGCAGGTTTAGTAAAGATAGAACGTTGAATCAGCATCCCAGTTCGATCCCGAATTCATTAAGGTAAAGTGTGTTAATTATTGGTAATGGCATGTACCTAGGATGTTTTATGAGAGTCATTTAGGTTGTAGATGTACTCATGAAATGAGTAAATTATGGTTGGCAATGGTATGTAGTATGAATTTTGAAATTTACTGTTCATATTGGACCGCGAGGGCCCATTAAAGGGACGACATCTTAAAACTAGGATGTGTGTAAATATTTATTTTAATTAATGACCGAAATTGGACTGTACTGACTGGTAATGTCTCGTAACCCTGTTCCGATGACGGTATAGGGTTAGGGGGCATTACAATATGTTATAAAAAGGACAACACCATTAAAATCTAGTAGCACTATTTTTTAACATGTGTGAATCAAGCTATCCGTGCGATAGGTGCAAACGTATTCAAATTTTAATTTATGTGTTTTAAATATACTATATGTAAGATCATGAATTAACATTTAACTCTTAAGTTGATATTGAGTTGACAAAATGATTTGATTAATTGACACAATACTAACACTTTAAAATTTTAATTAGAATGTTTTAAAATTTTAAGATTAATTTAAAATTCGTATTATAATTTGAGGACGTTGAATGGAATTAACCTTGTCTTTTTCATCAATTGGGAATTGCTACAATAGGTGGGTATCAAACTAATTTACAATGTTCTTGGTACCACTAAT
Organism: Gossypium hirsutum; assembly: GCF_007990345.1. Taxonomy (NCBI): domain Eukaryota; kingdom Viridiplantae; phylum Streptophyta; class Magnoliopsida; order Malvales; family Malvaceae; genus Gossypium; species Gossypium hirsutum. Next base: position 117,881,187 of record NC_053433.1, on the reverse strand, counting down.
GCGGTATATATCGTTCATGGTTGCCCTAAACAAATAGCAATTGTGTGGGTATGCCTCGCATTTCAGTCAAATTAAGACATAAATCAAGAGTAATGCCTCAACAATGCGACGATGAAACAAGGGAGAAGCAGAAATGACGTCACGACAACACGATAGAATGCGTGGTGACGTATCATACCATTTTCTTGATTTTCCTCTTCCAATCAAATTTTGATTATTTGTCCATGTCAAACTCTGATTAGTGTAGGTTTTTTAAAGATTATTTGACTTACGAATTTAACCTATAAATGGACCATTTTCTACCTTAGAAAGATTAACACATAACACATTTGAGTATTCTCTTTCACAAGCTTTCAAAGAATTTTATTTTCGGGCTTCAAGGTTTAGTTTTTATCTCCAATTTTTGTACTCTTCATTTTTGTCGATTTAGTGAAATTATCTTTACCCATAATTTTTTATCCTCTTTGAAAGAGTTTTTCCACATAAAATTTATATGTTCGATCTTTTTAATTTTTTCGTTATTTTTCTTATTTGTTGCTTACACAAATTTATCCCCCAACATTAAATTGAAAGATAGTTGATTGACCCAACCCCACTAGGGTTAAATCCTTTTGGGAGACTAGGTGCTTTTAATCATGACCCATTTATGGTAATAGCACACCAATTTAAGACTATATTAACATTTTAAAAGATTTAAGTAAAATGTTTTAAAATTTGTAAATTAATTTAAAATTTAAATTATAGTTTAAGGGCATGTAGTGAAATCAACACTTTCTTTTTCATCAAATGGGGATTGATACAACCAATGATCTAAATAAGGACAATTAATTTACATTGTATTAATAAGTGTTGGTGCAATGACAAAGTACATTATATTCTTAAAGGAGATCGTAAGTTCAAATTTTGAATATAATATTATTGAAAGAGACAATTATAAAACTCAAAGTAAAAAAGACACTAACAATAAATAAATAAAAACTAATTTTCATGGTTGTTGGTGCCATTTATGCAAAATATATCCTTTCATGGTTCCCCTAAACGAATAGCAATTAAGTTGAAAGGAACTTGATTGACCCACCCCCACTAGGGCTAAATCCATTTGGGAGACTAGGTGCTTTTAACCATCAGCCATTTCAGGCAATAGCTCATTGATTTGATTTCCATAGGAAGCATATAGCTCATTGAAATTGAAATTTCCAGCTCAAAAAGCTTCCATGATCCTAATATAACAAAGCATCACTCACTTTTTTTTGTCTGTTAACATTTTTAGTTTTTTTTTCAGGAAAAAGTTTATGGGGAAATTGACAAATCATATCTTAATCCACATCAGTTGAGCAATTTGGGTCCTTGTCACATTAATCTCTACCTTCCAAAATATTACCATCTTTCAATTCTAGCTACATTGGCAAGCTATTGGAGCAATTGTCTGCACTTTTGCAAAGTATTCAACCTTACATCCTGATTCAGGGAATGTGATAGTGGTAGGGACAATTGAGGACCACTTTTGGACTAGACAATTTGGGGACTACAATAGGCGTTTGATCTTGATCAAAAGGCCGAGGAGGGACCCTTTTTAGTGCTGTAACGATGATAGATGATAGATGATAGATGAGCATGGCCTGTCTCCAAGCCAACACCAACTATTATTTACCATGGTCAATCAGGCTAACCAGATTTTTTGTATTAAGAGTTGGATTGTATTTTGTCATTTTATTTAAAAAAAATAGTCTTTGTAAACGTTAAATGGAAGAACAAATTAATCATTTTGTTAAAAATTTCATACATTTTTACTATTAAAAGCTGGTCTCGATACGTTAGCATTAGGTACATATGACACGCTATGTGTCATTGTCTGATTATTTCACCAATCATGCCAATTTTTAACAATACAAATGGTTAAATTTTTGACAAAAAGAACCAATTTACTCTTTAATTTAACATATATGAATTAATTTGTCTGTTTTTTAGTAGAAAGAACAAAATACAAATTAACTCTTAGCACAAGAACCTTTATGGTACTTTCACCATATAAAACCTATTTGTTGGTGTCAATTACAACTATTAGATATAACATCAATTGCAACTTGGGAACATTTCTCAACACACGGTTATTGTAACTTGCTTTGGTATGCTTTGAATCAAAATTGTTTGGACTTTTAATTAATGATATATGAGGATTTCTAGCTAGATTGATATGAATATTGTTATCAATGTAAAGAATGCGGGTTCAAGGGAGCTGAAACGCATTGCCTTTCTATTTACAGGTAAGTAAGGAACTATGCTTAGTTCTAGACAAAAAAGAGAAAAAAACAAACACATCCCATCAAATGAAACAAAAACCATGAATGGTTAAATCCTTAAGAAAAAAATTGAGTCGATATGAAATGAAAATGCCTATCGTGTGAGACAAAAAACCAATTAGTGACTAAATTGAAATGAAAACTAAGGTGATGTGAAATGAAAACAACCTATCACGTATACATATAATCCTTGATATGTAACAAAAAATAAAGTTTGTGCCATTAATATAAGGGAGCCAATTTTTTTTGCCATTTTGCTTGCTGTGATATTGCTTGTTAAAAACTAAAAACCTCTTCCACTTTTCAAGTATACATTACTCGATTCGTCAAAATTTTCTATTTCTATGATGTGTTACTTAAAAGAAGAAGGAAAGTTGAATGAGGTTTTATACTTAATTAGATTTCCAATCCGAAAGGATGAAACAAGAAAAAATAAGAAATTTACATTACCATTAAAAAAAATTTAATATCTACACGCTAACAAAAGAACTTAATTGATACAAAGTCGATATTTTTACAACTCAATTAGTAGGTTTTGAAATTTTGGACTAATTTAAAATTTGTGTTATAGTTTGAGGAGATATGATGAAATTAATCTATAACTGGAAGTTAAATTGTCAAATGTCATTAAACTATTAGTAAGCTTACATTTTGATTACTTAAGTTCAACAAGTTACAAAGTGATCATTGAACTATTTGAAAGGTATCATTATTTAAGTTATTAAATTGTTAAAATCGTTGTTGCATAACTTTTATTCGCACCACTTGTACCAATCGAACACTTTCCTTTCCCTTCTCCTCTACAACTCAATCTTTTTCGTGACATAACTTTAAACTAAAATTTAAATAGTTTCTTTTTCGATCTTTGACACTGATTGTCAAATTAGTTGCATCTAAAGTATGTTTATCTACTTGCCGATAGATATTAATTCACCGTACCAATCATTGAATCGTTGCTTAAAACTCGTTAGTCTAACTTTTTAAAAGAATTTAAGAGAAATAATTTTTTTAAATAATTTAATGACTATTTTATAATATTTTTGAAATTAAATAATCAAATTGGGTCCAGCAGAATTTTTTTTGATGACTATTTGCTACCTGTCATCATCCCCACATAGCCGCGTACGATAAAATCTGATTATTCATCAGCTATGGGACCCACTTTGTCGCCAAATCCACTCGTGTCCAGCCACGTAACCCCCATTCTTCTCTCTTGTCCTCATTAGCTTAGATTATGAAACAAGAAACGGGTGTAGCGAATCAAAACCCAAAATCACCTGTTTTTTTCTATATAAACCCCTTTCTCCTTACATCCTCACATAAGACCCCTCGCCGGTTCTCTTTTGATTGCACAAAACCAAATCTTCTTTGCTTTGCTATTTTGGTTCGTTTTGCTAAGAACTGGCTAACGCACAGCAAAAAACCGTGGAGGAAACCAACAAGAACCAAGCGGTGGTTCTTGCCCTCTATGAAGCCTTAAACACACGAGACGTCAACACCGTTCACCAAATCCTTGCTCCCGACCTAGAGTGGTGGTTCCACGGTCCACCCACTCACCAGTTTTTGATGCGCTTACTCACCGGCGCTTCATCCGACGATCCTTTCCGTTTCGAGGTCGACCCTGTCTCAGTCACCACCTTTGGATCCACCGTCATCGTTGAAGGCTGTGATAACAGCCGTTCGATCTCCTGGGTTCACGCTTGGACTGTTCGTGATGGGATAATCACCCAAGTGAGGGAGTATTTCAACACTTCTCTCACCGTTACTCGCCTTAGAGACTCTCCACCGTCAGCTTGCAGTTCTTCGACGGCGGAGATTGCGCCAGTGTATTGCCCTTACGTTTGGGAGAGTAGTCTTTCCAACCGGGTGGGGAAATCGGTTCCAGGTCTTGTTCTTGCAATTTAGTTTCCTCCTCCCACGTGTGGCTAAGATAACAGATGTTAGTTCCATGAGTTGAGTTTGGTCTGGTGTTAAAAATTATTGTGTCTGGACTGTCAATTTGGTAACTTATTAGTATTGTTGTGTTTCAAGTGTTGTCTTCCAATGCAATTGGATTTAGTGAAGTGTGTGGGGTCCGGTATGAGAAGAGTTCCTCCACCTCCTCATTTTCAGTGTTTCCATTGTGTAATAAAAATCTGCTATCTTCTTCACTTTCTTATTATTGCAGATGCTTCTACTTTAAATTCCAGGGTAAAAGTAAAACACTCTACTAATTCATCTTAACTCATCATGCATTTATACATCGTGTTTTAAGTATAATTACTTAGCTAATTTGCTATTTATATACAATAATTAATTTATATATGTCTAATTTTAAAAATAAATAAGATAAAAATATAATTTAAGTCTTAATATAAGAATCGTCGTGATACTTTTAATTTTTAAATTGAATAATTTAATTGTAATACTTTTAAATTAAATAGTTCGATTGAAATGACGGATATGTATCTGTATCATGATAATCAATATTTTTTTTGTATTGATCACATTAATTGATATATAAAATTTTCGTATCATGTAATTCAAATTATGTTCTAATGCAATGTTGTTTCGATTAATATCGATTTACATTTACTTATATCGATTGGCATAATATTTTAATATCTTAAATTAATAACTTTTATCACAATTATTTTTATTACAACTTTATTTGATCAATCTTTGAGCTCCCCATTATATAGGAAATTTTATCCAAAAAATCTATTTATTGGGCTATTTTTAATGGAGCATTTGTTCATATAAGAATCTGTTGCACCATAATCAATGAAGATGAGAATCTCCGACAGGGAAGGGGAACAGTGGATACTTTTGTCTTGGCATCATTTTTAACCATGTGATCATTCTTATTCTTAAAACCCCATTTTTTATTTGAACCATGTGATGATTCCTTCTTGTTTAAGGGACATGTTTTACGATGACGCTTTTCCAATCTCCTATAACTCATCCATACCACTACCCAACTTAATTTGCCAATGACTAAAACAAGTTTGTCGAAAATGTCTTTCGTTTTCTAGAAAAATCTAATAATTTCGATCTTTGGATGAAACTAGAGTGAAGGACGAAATCAAAAAATTTTTTAGGGTTGAAATAAAAGTTGAAATGCAAAATTATTATTGTATAGAAATTAATTCACAATTTTATCTGTTTTTGGAGAATTGAAATGCAACTTTATCATGTATTAGTAGAGGTACTAAAAATAAATTTTCTATTTTAAGGGGCTAGAGCCTCTAACTACCCCGGTGTGTAAGTTATAAGACAAAAGAAAATGTATCAATACATCAAAACTGTTGCGCGGAAGCGTGTGAAAGAGTAAAATTATTGTACTGAAAAATCACACTAAGTTCAATTCCCAGGAAAGAGAGGTGGATCACGAGGATCGCTTACATACCAGATCTTTCCTAGCCAGAATATCCCTCTATCGTAATTTAATAGCACAATAAATTACTACAATGACACTTGCAAAATATGCAGAACAAAAAATAAAGAATACTAGAATTTTAACGAGGTTCAGCAAATTTTGCCTACGTCCTCGGGCACTACCAAATATATTTCACTCCAAAAATACAAGTGAAAGTTTACAAATAGGGAGAGAGAACAATTGCCTTAAGTAGAGAATGGCAAGTGTGGGATGAAGAAAGTAAGAAATGATTAGGCCTATTTATAGTTGAGGTTCAAGGATCAACTTGCAATGTCCCTATACAATTAGGGACCAAAATTGCAATTATCCCATGCCAACTTTTAACCCAACTTGCCAACCAATTTTACTTTCTACTTTCGGTGCCCACCCTTTTTGACTTTTCAAACAGTGGGTGGGTTCCAATAATCTCCACCTTGAAGATTTGATTAGGATAATCTTATCTTCACACAATTCTTTCTGCCTTTGACAACAATACTTGATAGTGCCTTCTTCAACTGTTAAACTTGCAGGATATTAATCAAGTTCAAACAATGTTCGAACTTGGTTGATGTTACCACATTGGTCATCATATCTGCGGGATTATCTGCAGTCTTGATCTTCTGAAGACAAATTTTCCCCTCTTCAATAATTTCCCGCACAAAATGGAATCGTACGTCGATATGTTTTGTACGTGCATGATAGACTTGATTCTTTGCTAAATGAATAGCACTTTGACTATCACAATACACGTTAATATGCTCCTGAACCAACCCCAAGGTTTTAGCCATACCTTGTAACCAAATAGCCTCCTTTACAGCCTCTGTTACTGCCATGTACTCGGCTTCTGTGGTTGACAATGCAACTGTAGACTGTAGTGTAGACTTCCAACTTATTGGTCCTCCAGCAAGTGTAAACACATAACCGGTGGTTGATCTTCGCTTGTCCAAATCACCGGCATAGTCAGAATCAACGTACCCAATAACACCTTTACCAAGTGTATTATCCTGCTTGAACAGTAATCCAACATCCACGGTCTTCTGAATATACCGTAGAATCCATTTCACAGCTTGCCAATGTCCTTTTCCAGGATTATGCATATACCTGCTCACTATACTAACTGCCTGTGAAATGTCGGGTCTTGTACACACCATTGCATACATCAAGCTACCCACTGCATTAGAATACGGAACTTGCAACATGTATTCTCGTTCCGTATTTGTCGAAGGAGATAGTTGCGCAGAAAGCTTGAAATGAGAAGCCAACGGGGTACTTACAGGTTTGGTCTGCTCGTTCATGCCAAACTGCTGTAGTACTTTCTTCAAATACTGCTTCTGAGACAAGCTAACTCTGCCATGAGCTCTATCTCTACATATTTCCATGCCGAGAATCTTTTTAGCTTCTCCTAGATCTTTCATCTCAAACTCGAGATTGAGTTGAGTCTTCAATCTTTCAATCTCAACTTTGCTCTTAGATGCTATTAGCATATCATCAACATATAAGAGCAAGTATATGAAAGTTCCTTCTTGTAGCTTCTGAAAATACACGCAATGATCAAATTTACTTCTTGTGTACCTTTGCCCTTTCATGAACTGATCAAATCGCTTGTACCACTGCCTCGGAGATTGCTTCAATCCATAAAGCGACTTTGTCAGTTTGCAAACCCAATTTTCTTTTCCAGCAACCTTGAATCCATCTGGCTGAGTCATATAGATTTCCTCTTCCAAATCACCGTGTAAAAACGCGGTCTTCACATCAAGCTGAACTAGTTCAAGATCATATTGCGCAACCAAGGCTAGCAAAATCCGAATAGATGAATGCTTCACAACTGGAGAAAACACTTCATTGTAGTCTATTCCTTCTTTCTGAGCGTAACCTTTTGCTACCAATCTAGCCTTGTATCGAATTTCATTTTTACCAGGAAATCCTTCCTTCTTTGCATATACCCATTTGCATCCAATTGCCTTCTTTCCCTTGGGCAGTCTCACCAACTCCCAAGTCCTATTTTTATGAAGAGACTGCATTTCTTCATTCATAGCTTGCTTCCACTTTACACCATCAGAGTTACTTATTGCTTCTGTGTAAGTGGAAGGAACATCATCATCTGCAATTAGAAGTGCATAGGCCACCATATCGTCAAAGCGAGCAGGCTTACGAATCTCTCTTCTTGGCCTCCTATATGCAATTGAATCTTGTTGCTGTAGAAGTTCTTGGGTCGAAACTTCTTCATCATTTGTTCTTTCAATATTAGCTGGATCATCATTAACCTTTTCAAACTCCACCTGCTGCAAAGTACTACTGGTTTTGTCATCCTTTTGTGAATCCTCGTTCTTCATCATGGTTGATTCATCAAAAGTTACATCTCTACTGAAAACAATCTTCCTTGTATCAGGACACCAGAGACGGTATCCTTTTACACCACCAGTTATACCCATGAATAATGCTTTCTTTGCTCTTGGGTCTAACTTAGATTCTTTTACATGATAATATGCAGTGGAACCAAAAACATGTAAAGAATCATAATCAGTAGCAGGTTTACCAGTCCACATCTCCATAGGAGTTTTTCCATTTATTGCAGCTGATGGCAATCGGTTAATTAGATGGCACGCATATGTAACTGCCTCAGCCCAAAATTCCTTGCCCAATCCAGCATTGGACAACATACATCGAACTTTCTCCAGTATAGTCCGATTCATGCGTTCTGCCACCCCATTCTGCTGTGGTGTATCTCGAACAGTGAAGTGTCGCACAATGCCCTCATATTGACATACTTGTAGAAATGGATCATTTTTGTACTCAGTACCATTATCTGATCGAAGTCGTTTGACCTTTCGACCTGTCTGAGTCTCCACCATCTTCTTCCACTTCAGAAATGCATCCAAAACTTCATTTTTTCTTTTCATTAGATACACCCATACTTTTCTTGAATAATCATCAAGAAAAGTGACAAAATAGTGCATACCTCCCAAAGAAGCCACTTTGGTAGGTCCCCACACATCACTGTGAACATAGTCCAGAATTCCTTTCGTATTGTGAATTGCTGAACCAAATTTTACCCTCGTCTGCTTGCCCAGAACACAATGTTCACAGAATTCCAATTTGCAAGAATTTGCACCTTTCAACAAGCCTTGCTTCGCCAAAGTCTGCAAAGCTTTTTCACCAGCATGTCCCAATCGCCTATGCCATAACCTGGTAGCCTCTGAATCTGCATCTTTCGCAGAAGCTGTTGATGTTGATCCAATAACTGTACTTCCATTTAAATAGTACAAGTTATTTCTTCTAGTGCCTTTCATCACCGTCAATACCCCAGCTACTACCTTTAGTAATCCATCTCTCAAAGTGATTGTGAGCCCTTTAGATTCTAGGGCCCCTAATGAGATGAGATTTTTCTTCAAGCTGGGTACATAGCGAACATCTGTCAGAACTTGGATTGAGCCGTCATGGTTCTTCAATTTGATTGTACCTACACCCATTGTCTTACAGGCACTATCATTGCCCATAAAAACAACTCCACCTTCTAGTTCTTCAAGACTAGAAAACCAGTCCTTATTAGGACACATATGGTAAGTACATCCCGAATCCAATATCCACTCATCCGTTTGACATGCCATTGCCATGCCAACCAAGCTAAAGTCTGACTCCTCATCATGCTCCGCTACACATGCATTAGAAATAGACTTGCCCTTTTGTAACTTAGGACAATTCTTTTTCCAATGCCCTTTCTCACGACAAAAGGCACATTCATCTTTGGCGGGTCTCCCTTTGGACTTTCCCCTTCTACCAGGTTTGCTGCTGTGTGAACGACCTCTTACTGTTAAGACTTCTGCAGTTGTATCTCTGTGATCTCTTTTATCTTTCTTTCGAGTCTCAGATCTATACAACGCACTACAGACTGCATCAAATGTGATTGAATCTTTCCCATGAAGCAATGTGGTGGTAAGATGATCATATTCATCAGGAAGGGAATTCAACAACAATAATGCCTTGTCTTCATCTTCAAATTTCTCATCCAAATTTAGCAAGTCTGCTAAAATTTTATTGAATGAGTTCACATGGTCATTCATCGACATACCGGGTGCATACGTGAACCGAAAAAGTTTCTTTTTCATATAAAGCCTATTTTCAAGACTTTTCGTGAGAAACTTTTCTTCCAATGTATCCCACAGCTTCTTCGCTGATGTCTCCCTCATGACGGAGTACTTCTGCTCTTTGGCCAAACATAGGCGGATTGTACCACACGCCTGTCTATTGATCTTGGCCCACTCCTTGTCATCCATCTTGTCAGGTTTTTCTTCAAGGGCTATATCCAGCTCTTGCTGACATAAGACATCCAGGATCTCACACTGCCACATACCAAAATTATTGGTACCGTCAAATTTCTCTACTTCAAATTTTGCATTTGTCACAGTAGTCCTTGCTGATGACGATGCTGCTGCCATTTTTCTCCTCAATCCCAACTACTGTATACGTGAACAGTACCGTATACGTGAATAGTGCCGTATACGTGAATAGTACTATATACGTGAATAGTGCCGTATACGTGAATAGTACCGTAAACGGTCGTATTCCCCAAGTACGAACCTGGCTCTGGTACCAATTGTTGCGCGGAAGCGTGTGAAAGAGTAAAATTATTGTACTGAAAAATCACACTAAGTTCAATTCCCAGGAAAGAGAGGTGGATCACGAGGATCGCTTACATACCAGATCTTTCCTAGCCAGAATATCCATCTATCGTAATTTAATAGCACAATAAATTACTACAATGACACTTGCAAAATATGCAGAACAAAAAAATAAAGAACACTAGAATTTTAACGAGGTTCAGCAAATTTTGCCTACGTCCTCGGGCACTACCAAATATATTTCACTCCAAAAATACAAGTGAAAGTTTACAAATAGGGAGAGAGAACAATTGCCCTAAGTAGAGAATGGCAAGTGTGGGATGAAGAAAGTAAGAAATGGTTAGGCCTATTTATAGTTGAGGTTCAAGGATCAACTTGCAATGTCCCTATACAATTAGGGACCAAAATTGCAATTATCCCATGCCAACTTTTAACCCAACTTGCCAACCAATTTTACTTTCTACTTTCGGTGCCCACCCTTTTTGACTTTTCAAACAATGGGTGGGTTCCAATAAAAACTTATATTTCGAAACACTTTCCGATACTTCAACCAAAAGATGTAATGAAAAAACTAATTAGTAGATTTTAATAGAATATCAATAAAGTTCTAGAGAAGGTTAAAGTGTCTTTCGTTTTCTAGAACGACGCCTCTAACCTTTTTCTTGATCCTACTAAATTTACATTAAATATTCTTGTCGGGACATGACTTATATAAATAAAATAAAATTCTTAAAAATAAAAATACAGATTAAATTTTAAATTTTCAAAAATTATAAGAATTTATGATATATTTTAACCAAACATATTTACTATTTACTACCAAAAAAAAATCTCATAGAATGTTTGATTTTAGATTTGCAAGTTTTAATCATACAACAAAAATAGTGAATATTACATGATAAGAAGCAAATCATATCATACAGGACCAAGAAGAGCTATTTGATTATTTTACACACATATATATATAAATATATAAATTATGAGTAATATTCGATATCAAAAGCATATGCCCAAAAATAAATGGGGAATATTAAATGATCCATATGAATGTATCGCTTTCTACCACATGAATATATCCAATTTTCAACTCAAATTTAGCATGGAGATGTGGTGACCAATTCCTTCTTTCCTTTCCATTTTTTTAGAGTTTATAAACAAGTAGATTAGGATTACAAATATATATTCTAATAATTATAAAATAGAATTAAATAAAATGTACAAGAACAAAATAGGATTGGCAAGGGCTCTGATCTCTTAAAATGGAAAATTTCTATTTTAGACCCTCAAAATTTATATATATGGTAAAATAATAATTTCACTCCAAAAATGTTATATTTTTTCAGTATTTTAAAAACCATAATGATATAAGTTAATACAAGAGTGGAATCGTATATTAACCTTTCAAAAAATATATAACTTAATCTCAATCCCTAAAATTTTTTCTTCGGTATATCCCTAATGACAATCATGCATGATTGAACTTGAATATTGTACTCAAATACTCAAAAATCTCAATATTTACCAATCAATTTATAGAAAGCAAATGTAAGTAAAAAAAAAAAAGTGAAAGTAAGTAATTAGTATTATTACTCTTTTATTCCTCCCCTAAATTACCAGTGTTATTGTTTAATTATTTATTTATTGTATTATCTTGTTTTTGTGGGCCAATTTAAATGAAAAAAAAGGGATAATTAAATTAATTAAACAAGTCAATATCATATATTTAAGGATCTGAACTAACTAAAATTATAAAGCATATGATTCCTAAATATATATGCTGTAGTATCTCCATTTTCAAAAGGTTATGCCCCAAAATATGCCATTTCCTTTTTTCCTCACCAACTAAATTTGTTAATTTAGTTTTGAAGTTTTAAAGTTAAAATATATTAAATACGTCGATTGGGTCTTAATTCAATTTGTATTAATATTATTGTCAATACAAGATGATATGAGTTTAAGTGCACTGAAGTACATAGTTCTCGTATTTATGGGTTGGAATATAAATGTACAATAGAGTATTAAAAATAAATATTTAAAAAAAAAGAGACATGACAATTTTTTAAAGTCATTTTTCAGAATTTAAAAAAAAAAGAACATTATCATTGTACCAAATAGTAACTCCATACATTTAACAAAACTATGAAATTCTGTTAATATTTTTATTTTTGCATAATACTAAATTTAGCCCTTAATATTTACATAATTTTTCATTTTAATATTTTCTTGAACTAAATTTGACCATTAACCTTTTAAAAAAAATTAAATCATTTTTTAACTAAATCAATTAATTATCTTTTTAATTTAAAAAAAATTAAATAAAGGATTGGAGTTTATCTCTGAAATTAGAAAGCCAAATGACATACGAAAGCCATAAATGAGACCAAAAAAACCAAATGGATAGTGAAAGTGAAAAGCATATAATATAATACTTTTCTAGTGGCAACTATATGCTTTTGCAAATTCTAATTTCACACAATACATTAAGTTTACACTTTTGTGCTTAAAAATTATATGTATTGAACAATCTTATTATTGTTCTAATTATATCTGTTTTTTTATATAATTCTTAAAATTACTTATAGCTCCTTTCTAATATAGGATATTTGTCAACCCCTTGACCCGACTTATGAAATCTAAAAACTTCATTAACAGTGTACCAAATGTTTTCCCTATTAAATATTATAATTTATATTTGAAATTTTGAAAATAAAATACAAAATTTTGAATGTCAATGTGGATGTCCAGTCGGAATAAGAAAAGTTAAAAAAAATTATGAAAATAAAATACAAAATTTTGCTTAAAACTCAATTTTCTCCAATTTAAAAACAAGCAACAATTAGGGTTTTTTTTGGCCTAAAACTCATTTTAATTGTCATGTCAGATTTTTGTTTGAGAGGTAACAGATTTTAACGACAGAAGGATCATAATATTTCAAACATAAATAACTAAAATATTTATTTTAATAGTTTAGCTCTGTCAATTATACTATTAACCTAACTTGATAACATAATTCACATCAGATCTGTATCGCGTTACAGGTAGAAAATCTCACACCTAAACACGCATGCGAGAAAAATGTTAATTTATAGTTCTTGTTCACCTACTAATTCCAAATTTATAATTTAGTCCTTATATTTTAATTTAGCTTAATTTAATCCTTTTTATATACTGTTATTAACTAATATAAATAGGTAACGCCATTAACAATTTTAATTAAAATAATACTTCAATTTCAAAAAAAAAATTCTAACTCATATTGCTAACGTAGATTTTATGGGGCCGGAAAGTATGGTTTCTTTTTTCTTTTTAAATCCAAATCAGAATTTAATTAGAATGGTTAATAATGTAAACTATTCGAAATAATCAATAATATTATAAAAGTAAATAAATAAAATTAGTATAGAGACTAAATCTTTAAATTGAATATAGTAGAAGGACCAAAACTACAATTTAACATAAAAATTCTTTATTTGAGTTGGGTAAGCTGGTCGGACAGTGACGAGGACAATATCTGTCAATAGAAAATTGCTTGCGAAGTTACGAGGTAGCTGCAATTTTTGGGTACTTACTGACGATTTTTTTTTTTTGCATACGTCATAATCATAGCCAGCAACTTCACGCTGTCTAAAGGGTTGATGGTATCTAAATGGAAGATACTGATATTAAATCGGTTGAATAAAAAATTAGTTGATATATCGGTTCAGATATATTTAACGGTTTTAGTGAATTGTTCGGAATCGGTGAAAAATTAAAAATTAGAATAAAAAATCGAGGATTGAATTAGTTGCATTGATTTTTAGTTTTTATTAGTTTTTTAATTATTTATTTAAGGGTAAATTATGTTTAAAGTCGATAAATTATTAGTAAATTTTTAATTTGGTCCCTTAACTTTAAAAGATTACAAAATGATTATTGAATTATTTGAAAATTTTCATTTAAGTCTTTGGATTATTAAATTTTAAAATCGCTAATGTATGCCCTTCTTTGTTCATACCGCTTGCATTTAGTTTTTTTTTATAAAAAGCTTTAAACTTCACAAATCTGTAAATTAAAATCCAAACAGTTTTCTTCTCCAATCTCCGACAATGATTGTCTGATCGACTTACATTTATGATATGTTTTTTTACTTGTCAATGGGTACTGATCTACTGTACTATCTATTAAATTCACTTGGAGTTCACTAGTTAAACTTTAAAAAAAAAAAACCTTAACAGCTTAATGACTTAAATAAAAATTTTGAATCATTCATTTATTTAAATGAAAATTTTTAAATATTTTAGTGATAAATTTGTAACTTTTTAAAATAGAGTCGTTCAAATTAAAAGTTTATGTCTAATCGATTTGACTATCAACCTAATTATTGGATTAAAATGTTAATGGAACGTGACCTTGTATGCCAATCAAAAGCCAAACTTTTGCATTGAGCCACTTAATTAAGGGGCAAAAGCCCCTCTTCTTGCCATCTAAGCTACGCCCTTACAAGCAAGCACCGCCCTGTACTAGTAGCCACCATTGGAAAGCCCCCCCAAAAAGGATACATGCTAATAATATACATCTGAAATCATAAAATAGCATAAATGAGCGTATTATTGAGGACAGCTCCTTCATTAGAGGACAGAAAATTTAGGTTGCTTTCGTTTGCAAATTAACCTTGGCTCTTTTCGGGGAAAAAAACGACATTAGAGATGAAGTAAGTTTGGCATAGGTGGCACAATTTGACAATATAGGCTGGTGAACGTTGTATCATCAAAGTTGAATGTTCATTGAAATTGGTGCAAAAATAATAATAAAATTTTGTGAAATCCTCGCTTTGCTCTTTGAAGAAGTAAACGGTTAGTTATGAAACGTGCTTCATTCTTATGAATAGGGATTGAACCATCGAACACATAGTTAAAAATGAACTGAGCAACCACCGCACCGCAACTAATGGTTACAGGCTGGTTTCTACTCGTTGAGTAATTGAACTGTTTGTTGACTTTTATTTTTGGGTTATGTTCAGCAAGCGTCTCTAAACTATGATCCATATTTTATATTAGTTCCTAAATTTCAACTATTAGTATTATGTCAATTAAGTCCTTCCACTAATCTAATGTCAAGTATGCATTAAATGCTAGCTTGAATCTAATGTGGAGCACATTTAAAATACATGGATTAAAATTTTAACACTTATTTGCCTATTGTGTCAACAATTTGGATATGATATGTGTAACGACCCGAATTTTACCGTTACCGAAAAAGTGTATTTTCGGGTCTCTGTTTTTGAAAAATGGATTCGTAAATATTTATTAAAAATATTTACGAAGTCAATTGAGTGGTTAATTAGAGTTTAATTAAGTAAATTTAGTTTAATTAAGAGTAATTAGGAAAAATGACTAAATTGAATAAAGGATGAAAGTTGAATTGTAGAATAAAAGAAAATGAAGAGGACCAAAATGGCAATTATGCCATTTGTCCTAAGTGAGGCGGCATAAACATAAAAATCTGAGATTTTTATGTGTTAAAATATATATTAAATTATTATTATATTATAGTATATTATATTATATATTATATTATATAAATAAGTAAAGAAACATAAGAAACAGAATGAAAGCAAACGAAACAGAGAAGAAACAGGGGAGAAAGAAAGAAAGAAAAAGAAAAAGGAAAATTTGGGTTTCAAGGCTCAAAGTTTAATTTAGTAAGTCAATTAAGTCATTTCTTCTTAAATTTTGATGTTTTAGAAGCTTTGGAACAAGACTTTGATGAAATTAAGTTGATATTTTGAGAGTTTATAGATTTTCAAGTATAGTTCATGTTGAATAAAATAGTGAATTAAGGGTTTAATTGAGTAAATTTCAAGCTAGAATTGATAATAGGATCAAATTGTAAAGTAAGTTATAAGTTTTATGTTGTAGGGACTAAATTGATGAAATTTTGAAATTAGGAAAGTATGCTGGAAATTTAATATTTAAATGAGAGTATGGATGAAATTTGAATAGAAATAAAGTATGAATTAAGATAGAAAAGTAAGTGAATTTAGTTAGAATTAAATTGAAAATCAACATTTTGTACTAAGACTATTTTGGACAGCAGCAGTAGTCTAAGTTTGAAAAATCACCAAAAATTGTAGAAATTGAATTAGAGGATGAATAAAATATGAAATTAAATATTATTGAGTCTAGTTTCTTATAGAAGAAACGATATAAGCAATTGAATTGTAAATTATGAGATATAATGAATTTTGTGAGACAAGGTCAGAATGAATTCGGGTTCCCCTGTTCTGACTTTGGAAAATCACCAAAAATTTAATAAAAATATTTAGAGGATTAAAGTTATATTTTTAGAATCCGTAATGAGTCTATTTTCATTAGAAATCAACGAGAATGTTATCCGAGTTCTGTACTGTGAGATAATTAATTTTTAGTGAAGAAGGGACGAAACTGTCAGACAGCAGAATAGGGGTGAACTTAAAGAATAAACTGTACTTAATGGCTAAACCAAAAATTCTGAAAATTTTATTGTAAGAAGATTTGTGAGTCTAGTTTCAGGAAAAATTAGCGGATCTTAATTTAGAATTCTATAACTCAAGATATGAATTAGTAATGTATTAATGATTATAAATTGTATTAATTTCGTAGTCAATGTGATACCAGAAATCTCGGCTAAGAAAGGACAAGACAAAGTCAACGGGAGTTAGCTTGAAAATTACGGTTTGTATTTCTATAATCCGAACCTAATACTTAATTGTTGAATTTATTTCTTAATATGTATATTAAGTGTTTTGAAGTAAGAATTATTGTGTTTTGCAAATGAAATGGATTGATATAGTATGTGATGAAATTATTGAATTTATATTGATTAAATTGGCGTATATATATAGATATATATATTGAATATTGAATATATATTGATTATTTGAATTGAATTGAAATATAAATTGTTTGAAAATTTTAAATATGAGATTTGTGATATTTGGATATTTGTTATTGAAAAGTGAATTGAATTGTATTGAATTATGAATTTATGTGATTAATTAAAATGTGTATTGATTGAAAAAAATTGAAAGTGAATTGAATACCCTATTAACAGTATCGGGCTGAGTCGGATATAGTTGGCATGCCATAGGATTGGAAGTGTTCAGGGATTCTTCGACCTCGAGTCGATGAGACACTGGGTGTCACTATATTTCTTCGGATAGATTCGATGAGGTACTGGGTACCAACTTTACTTCGGCTAGGCCGATGAGACACTGGGTGTCAAATATTGCTTCAAACTATCCGATGAGGCACTGGGTGCCATATTGGTGTGTTTGGTTGGATCCGTGTATCCGCCAAGGTCCGAGTCTTGTTAATAGGGGTAAATAAGTGAAAAGATAAGTCGAGTGAATTTGATTGATTGAGCTATTGGAATGAAATGAGAAATTGAATTGAGAATTGAAATTGAGATATGAGATTGAAAACATGAACCAAAAGGTTCATGAAATGAGTGAAGTTCAAATGGATGATGATTGATGTTAAAATGAATTAAAATGGTATATTGTTAAGAAATAAAGTGTGAAAACAAGTGAATTGTGAATATATTGTATAGAATTTATACGGTAAGTAAATGAAAAGAATTGAACAAATATGTTATTGTGTTTGTTATATGACTTGTATAGAATTTATATGGTAAGTAATTGAAAATTTATCTATAAAACAAATAAATGAATACTTATAATTGTTATTGTGGTTTTAAGTTTAATTGTTATATTATTAAGTGTTCGGATTATGGAAATACCACTGAGTATACCATACTCAGCGTACGGTTTGTTTCCGTGCGCAGGTTTAGTAAAGATAGAACGTTGAATCAGCATCCCAGTTCGATCCCGAATTCATTAAGGTAAAGTGTGTTAATTATTGGTAATGGCATGTACCTAGGATGTTTTATGAGAGTCATTTAGGTTGTAGATGTACTCATGAAATGAGTAAATTATGGTTGGCAATGGTATGTAGTATGAATTTTGAAATTTACTGTTCATATTGGACCGCGAGGGCCCATTAAAGGGACGACATCTTAAAACTAGGATGTGTGTAAATATTTATTTTAATTAATGACCGAAATTGGACTGTACTGACTGGTAATGTCTCGTAACCCTATTCCGATGACGGTATAGGGTTAGGGGGCGTTACAATATGTTATAAAAAGGACAACACCATTAAAATCTAGTAGCACTATTTTTTAACATGTGTGAATCAAGCTATCCGTGCGATAGGTGCAAACGTATTCAAATTTTAATTTATGTGTTTTAAATATACTATATGTAAGATCATGAATTAACATTTAACTCTTAAGTTGATATTGAGTTGACAAAATGATTTGATTAATTGACACAATACTAACACTTTAAAATTTTAATTAGAATGTTTTAAAATTTTAAGATTAATTTAAAATTCGTATTATAATTTGAGGACGTTGAATGGAATTAACCTTGTCTTTTTCATCAATTGGGAATTGCTACAATAGGTGGGTATCAAACTAATTTACAATGTTCTTGGTACCACTAATGCGGTATATATCGTTCATGGTTGCCCTAAACAAATAGCAATTGTGTGGGTATGCCTCGCATTTCAGTCAAATTAAGACATAAATCAAGAGTAATGCCTCAACAATGCGACGATGAAACAAGGGAGAAGCAGAAATGACGTCACGACAACACGATAGAATGCGTGGTGACGTATCATACCATTTTCTTGATTTTCCTCTTCCAATCAAATTTTGATTATTTGTCCATGTCAAACTCTGATTAGTGTAGGTTTTTTAAAGATTATTTGACTTACGAATTTAACCTATAAATGGACCATTTTCTACCTTAGAAAGATTAACACATAACACATTTGAGTATTCTCTTTCACAAGCTTTCAAAGAATTTTATTTTCGGGCTTCAAGGTTTAGTTTTTATCTCCAATTTTTGTACTCTTCATTTTTGTCGATTTAGTGAAATTATCTTTACCCATAATTTTTTATCCTCTTTGAAAGAGTTTTTCCACATAAAATTTATATGTTCGATCTTTTTAATTTTTTCGTTATTTTTCTTATTTGTTGCTTACACAAATTTATCCCCCAACATTAAATTGAAAGATAGTTGATTGACCCAACCCCACTAGGGTTAAATCCTTTTGGGAGACTAGTTGCTTTTAATCATGACCCATTTATGGTAATAGCACACCAATTTAAGACTATATTAACATTTTAAAAGATTTAAGTAAAATGTTTTAAAATTTGTAAATTAATTTAAAATTTAAATTATAGTTTAAGGGCATGTAGTGAAATCAACACTTTCTTTTTCATCAAATGGGGATTGATACAACCAATGATCTAAATAAGGACAATTAATTTACATTGTATTAATAAGTGTTGGTGCAATGACAAAGTACATTATATTCTTAAAGGAGATCGTAAGTTCAAATTTTGAATATAATATTATTGAAAGAGACAATTATAAAACTCAAAGTAAAAAAGACACTAACAATAAATAAATAAAAACTAATTTTCATGGTTGTTGGTGCCATTTATGCAAAATATATCCTTTCATGGTTCCCCTAAACGAATAGCAATTAAGTTGAAAGGAACTTGATTGACCCACCCCCACTAGGGCTAAATCCATTTGGGAGACTAGGTGCTTTTAACCATCAGCCATTTCAGGCAATAGCTCATTGATTTGATTTCCATAGGAAGCATATAGCTCATTGAAATTGAAATTTCCAGCTCAAAAAGCTTCCATGATCCTAATATAACAAAGCATCACTCACTTTTTTTTGTCTGTTAACATTTTTAGTTTTTTTTTTCAGGAAAAAGTTTATGGGGAAATTGACAAATCATATCTTAATCCACATCAGTTGAGCAATTTGGGTCCTTGTCACATTAATCTCTACCTTCCAAAATATTACCATCTTTCAATTCTAGCTACATTGGCAAGCTATTGGAGCAATTGTCTGCACTTTTGCAAAGTATTCAACCTTACATCCTGATTCAGGGAATGTGATAGTGGTAGGGACAATTGAGGACCACTTTTGGACTAGACAATTTGGGGACTACAATAGGCGTTTGATCTTGATCAAAAGGCCGAGGAGGGACCCTTTTTAGTGCTGTAACGATGATAGATGATAGATGATAGATGAGCATGGCCTGTCTCCAAGCCAACACCAACTATTATTTACCATGGTCAATCAGGCTAACCAGATTTTTTGTATTAAGAGTTGGATTGTATTTTGTCATTTTATTTAAAAAAAATAGTCTTTGTAAACGTTAAATGGAAGAACAAATTAATCATTTTGTTAAAAATTTCATACATTTTTACTATTAAAAGCTGGTCTCGATACGTTAGCATTAGGTACATATGACACGCTATGTGTCATTGTCTGATTATTTCACCAATCATGCCAATTTTTAACAATACAAATGGTTAAATTTTTGACAAAAAGAACCAATTTACTCTTTAATTTAACATATATGAATTAATTTGTCTGTTTTTTAGTAGAAAGAACAAAATACAAATTAACTCTTAGCACAAGAACCTTTATGGTACTTTCACCATATAAAACCTATTTGTTGGTGTCAATTACAACTATTAGATATAACATCAATTGCAACTTGGGAACATTTCTCAACACACGGTTATTGTAACTTGCTTTGGTATGCTTTGAATCAAAATTGTTTGGACTTTTAATTAATGATATATGAGGATTTCTAGCTAGATTGATATGAATATTGTTATCAATGTAAAAGAATGCGGGTTCAAGGGAGCTGAAACGCATTGCCTTTCTATTTACAGGTAAGTAAGGAACTATGCTTAGTTCTAGACAAAAAAGAGAAAAAAACAAACACATCCCATCAAATGAAACAAAAACCATGAATGGTTAAATCCTTAAGAAAAAAAATTGAGTCGATATGAAATGAAAATGCCTATCGTGTGAGACAAAAAACCAATTAGTGACTAAATTGAAATGAAAACTAAGGTGATGTGAAATGAAAACAACCTATCACGTATACATATAATCCTTGATATGTAACAAAAAATAAAGTTTGTGCCATTAATATAAGGGAGCCAATTTTTTTTGCCATTTTGCTTGCTGTGATATTGCTTGTTAAAAACTAAAAACCTCTTCCACTTTTCAAGTATACATTACTCGATTCGTCAAAATTTTCTATTTCTATGATGTGTTACTTAAAAGAAGAAGGAAAGTTGAATGAGGTTTTATACTTAATTAGATTTCCAATCCGAAAGGATGAAACAAGAAAAAATAAGAAATTTACATTACCATTAAAAAAAATTTAATATCTACACGCTAACAAAAGAACTTAATTGATACAAAGTCGATATTTTTACAACTCAATTAGTAGGTTTTGAAATTTTGGACTAATTTAAAATTTGTGTTATAGTTTGAGGAGATATGATGAAATTAATCTATAACTGGAAGTTAAATTGTCAAATGTCATTAAACTATTAGTAAGCTTACATTTTGATTACTTAAGTTCAACAAGTTACAAAGTGATCATTGAACTATTTGAAAGGTATCATTATTTAAGTTATTAAATTGTTAAAATCGTTGTTGCATAACTTTTATTCGCACCACTTGTACCAATCGAACACTTTCCTTTCCCTTCTCCTCTACAACTCAATCTTTTTCGTGACATAACTTTAAACTAAAATTTAAATAGTTTCTTTTTCGATCTTTGACACTGATTGTCAAATTAGTTGCATCTAAAGTATGTTTATCTACTTGCCGATAGATATTAATTCACCGTACCAATCATTGAATCGTTGCTTAAAACTCGTTAGTCTAACTTTTTAAAAGAATTTAAGAGAAATAATTTTTTAAATAATTTAATGACTATTTTATAATATTTTTGAAATTAAATAATCAAATTGGGTCCAGCAGAATTTTTTTGATGACTATTTGCTACCTGTCATCATCCCCACATAGCCGCGTACGATAAAATCTGATTATTCATCAGCTATGGGACCCACTTTGTCGCCAAATCCACTCGTGTCCAGCCACGTAACCCCCATTCTTCTCTCTTGTCCTCATTAGCTTAGATTATGAAACAAGAAACGGGTGTAGCGAATCAAAACCCAAAATCACCTGTTTTTTTCTATATAAACCCCTTTCTCCTTACATCCTCACATAAGACCCCTCGCCGGTTCTCTTTTGATTGCACAAAACCAAATCTTCTTTGCTTTGCTATTTTGGTTCGTTTTGCTAAGAACTGGCTAACGCACAGCAAAAAACCGTGGAGGAAACCAACAAGAACCAAGCGGTGGTTCTTGCCCTCTATGAAGCCTTAAACACACGAGACGTCAACACCGTTCACCAAATCCTTGCTCCCGACCTAGAGTGGTGGTTCCACGGTCCACCCACTCACCAGTTTTTGATGCGCTTACTCACCGGCGCTTCATCCGACGATCCTTTCCGTTTCGAGGTCGACCCTGTCTCAGTCACCACCTTTGGATCCACCGTCATCGTTGAAGGCTGTGATAACAGCCGTTCGATCTCCTGGGTTCACGCTTGGACTGTTCGTGATGGGATAATCACCCAAGTGAGGGAGTATTTCAACACTTCTCTCACCGTTACTCGCCTTAGAGACTCTCCACCGTCAGCTTGCAGTTCTTCGACGGCGGAGATTGCGCCAGTGTATTGCCCTTACGTTTGGGAGAGTAGTCTTTCCAACCGGGTGGGGAAATCGGTTCCAGGTCTTGTTCTTGCAATTTAGTTTCCTCCTCCCACGTGTGGCTAAGATAACAGATGTTAGTTCCATGAGTTGAGTTTGGTCTGGTGTTAAAAATTATTGTGTCTGGACTGTCAATTTGGTAACTTATTAGTATTGTTGTGTTTCAAGTGTTGTCTTCCAATGCAATTGGATTTAGTGAAGTGTGTGGGGTCCGGTATGAGAAGAGTTCCTCCACCTCCTCATTTTCAGTGTTTCCATTGTGTAATAAAAATCTGCTATCTTCTTCACTTTCTTATTATTGCAGATGCTTCTACTTTAAATTCCAGGGTAAAAGTAAAACACTCTACTAATTCATCTTAACTCATCATGCATTTATACATCGTGTTTTAAGTATAATTACTTAGCTAATTTGCTATTTATATACAATAATTAATTTATATATGTCTAATTTTAAAAAATAAATAAGATAAAAATATAATTTAAGTCTTAATATAAGAATCGTCGTGATACTTTTAATTTTTAAATTGAATAATTTAATTGTAATACTTTTAAATTAAATAGTTCGATTGAAATGACGGATATGTATCTGTATCATGATAATCAATATTTTTTTGTATTGATCACATTAATTGATATATAAAATTTTCGTATCATGTAATTCAAATTATGTTCTAATTCAATGTTGTTTCGATTAATATCGATTTACATTTACTTATATCGATTGGCATAATATTTTAATATCTTAAATTAATAACTTTTATCACAATTATTTTTATTACAACTTTATTTGATCAATCTTTGAGCTCCCCATTATATAGGAAATTTTATCCAAAAAATCTATTTATTGGGCTATTTTTAATGGAGCATTTGTTCATATAAGAATCTGTTGCACCATAATCAATGAAGATGAGAATCTCCGACAGGGAAGGGGAACAGTGGATACTTTTGTCTTGGCATCATTTTTAACCATGTGATCATTCTTATTCTTAAAACCCCATTTTTTATTTGAACCATGTGATGATTCCTTCTTGTTTAAGGGACATGTTTTACGATGACGCTTTTCCAATCTCCTATAACTCATCCATACCACTACCCAACTTAATTTGCCAATGACTAAAACAAGTTTGTCGAAAATGTCTTTCGTTTTCTAGAAAAATCTAATAATTTCGATCTTTGGATGAAACTAGAGTGAAGGACGAAATCAAAAAATTTTTTAGGGTTGAAATAAAAGTTGAAATGCAAAATTATTATTGTATAGAAATTAATTCACAATTTTATCTGTTTTTGGAGAATTGAAATGCAACTTTATCATGTATTAGTAGAGGTACTAAAAAATAAATTTTCTATTTTAAGGGGCTAGAGCCTCTAACTACCCCGGTGTGTAAGTTATAAGACAAAAGAAAATGTATCAATACATCAAAACTGTTGCGCGGAAGCGTGTGAAAGAGTAAAATTATTGTACTGAAAAATCACACTAAGTTCAATTCCCAGGAAAGAGAGGTGGATCACGAGGATCGCTTACATACCAGATCTTTCCTAGCCAGAATATCCCTCTATCGTAATTTAATAGCACAATAAATTACTACAATGACACTTGCAAAATATGCAGAACAAAAAAATAAAGAATACTAGAATTTTAACGAGGTTCAGCAAATTTTGCCTACGTCCTCGGGCACTACCAAATATATTTCACTCCAAAAATACAAGTGAAAGTTTACAAATAGGGAGAGAGAACAATTGCCTTAAGTAGAGAATGGCAAGTGTGGGATGAAGAAAGTAAGAAATGGTTAGGCCTATTTATAGTTGAGGTTCAAGGATCAACTTGCAATGTCCCTATACAATTAGGGACCAAAATTGCAATTATCCCATGCCAACTTTTAACCCAACTTGCCAACCAATTTTACTTTCTACTTTCGGTGCCCACCCTTTTTGACTTTTCAAACAATGGGTGGGTTCCAATAAAAACTTATATTTCGAAACACTTTCCGATACTTCAACCAAAAGATGTAATGAAAAAACTAATTAGTAGATTTTAATAGAATATCAATAAAGTTCTAGAGAAGGTTAAAGTGTCTTTCGTTTTCTAGAACGACGCCTCTAACCTTTTTCTTGATCCTACTAAATTTACATTAAATATTCTTGTCGGGACATGACTTATATAAATAAAATAAAATTCTTAAAAATAAAAATACAGATTAAATTTTAAATTTTCAAAAATTATAAGAATTTATGATATATTTTAACCAAACATATTTACTATTTACTACCAAAAAAAAATCTCATAGAATGTTTGATTTTAGATTTGCAAGTTTTAATCATACAACAAAAATAGTGAATATTACATGATAAGAAGCAAATCATATCATACAGGACCAAGAAGAGCTATTTGATTATTTTACACACATATATATATAAATATATAAATTATGAGTAATATTCGATATCAAAAGCATATGCCCAAAAATAAATGGGGAATATTAAATGATCCATATGAATGTATCGCTTTCTACCACATGAATATATCCAATTTTCAACTCAAATTTAGCATGGAGATGTGGTGACCAATTCCTTCTTTCCTTTCCATTTTTTTAGAGTTTATAAACAAGTAGATTAGGATTACAAATATATATTCTAATAATTATAAAATAGAATTAAATAAAATGTACAAGAACAAAATAGGATTGGCAAGGGCTCTGATCTCTTAAAATGGAAAATTTCTATTTTAGACCCTCAAAATTTATATATATGGTAAAATAATAATTTCACTCCAAAAATGTTATATTTTTTCAGTATTTTAAAAACCATAATGATATAAGTTAATACAAGAGTGGAATCGTATATTAACCTTTCAAAAAATATATAACTTAATCTCAATCCCTAAAATTTTTTCTTCGGTATATCCCTAATGACAATCATGCATGATTGAACTTGAATATTGTACTCAAATACTCAAAAATCTCAATATTTACCAATCAATTTATAGAAAGCAAATGTAAGTAAAAAAAAAAAAGTGAAAGTAAGTAATTAGTATTATTACTCTTTTATTCCTCCCCTAAATTACCAGTGTTATTGTTTAATTATTTATTTATTGTATTATCTTGTTTTTGTGGGCCAATTTAAATGAAAAAAAAGGGATAATTAAATTAATTAAACAAGTCAATATCATATATTTAAGGATCTGAACTAACTAAAATTATAAAGCATATGATTCCTAAATATATATGCTGTAGTATCTCCATTTTCAAAAGGTTATGCCCCAAAATATGCCATTTCCTTTTTTCCTCACCAACTAAATTTGTTAATTTAGTTTTGAAGTTTTAAAGTTAAAATATATTAAATACGTCGATTGGGTCTTAATTCAATTTGTATTAATATTATTGTCAATACAAGATGATATGAGTTTAAGTGCACTGAAGTACATAGTTCTCGTATTTATGGGTTGGAATATAAATGTACAATAGAGTATTAAAAATAAATATTTAAAAAAAAGAGACATGACAATTTTTTAAAGTCATTTTTCAGAATTTTAAAAAAAAAGAACATTATCATTGTACCAAATAGTAACTCCATACATTTAACAAAACTATGAAATTCTGTTAATATTTTTATTTTTGCATAATACTAAATTTAGCCCTTAATATTTACATAATTTTTCATTTTAATATTTTCTTGAACTAAATTTGACCATTAACCTTTTAAAAAAAATTAAATCATTTTTTTAACTAAATCAATTAATTATCTTTTTAATTTAAAAAAAATTAAATAAAGGATTGGAGTTTATCTCTGAAATTAGAAAGCCAAATGACATACGAAAGCCATAAATGGGACCAAAAAAACCAAATGGATAGTGAAAGTGAAAAGCATATAATATAATACTTTTCTAGTGGCAACTATATGCTTTTGCAAATTCTAATTTCACACAATACATTAAGTTTACACTTTTGTGCTTAAAAATTATATGTATTGAACAATCTTATTATTGTTCTAATTATATCTGTTTTTTTATATAATTCTTAAAATTACTTATAGCTCCTTCCTAATATAGGATATTTGTCAACCCCTTGACCCGACTTATGAAATCTAAAAACTTCATTAACAGTGTACCAAATGTTTTCCCTATTAAATATTATAATTTATATTTGAAATTTTGGTTGGATTTAAGTTTCAAGTAAAAGATATATTTATGGATAATTATTTGGTATATAAACGGTGGAAATTTTTATTTACATAAGTGGATTGAGATTTTTCTATGTGTTCTTAAGTTATATTTAAATAATTAAAAACAAATAAAAATATGTAGCAAAATCTTAACTTGCTTATAAAGTTAAAATTTTACACCAATTATATATCAAATAAAATATATCAACTGTACAAACAGTGTTGACCCTTCTGTTGACTCTACTTAAGAAGATGTTTTGATTGAATCACTTGTCATGATTAAAAGAGTGCCAACCCTTTACTCTCTCCAAAAATAGAAAACGCTCCCTTTTTAGGTGCAAACACTCCCTTGAGGCAATAAGAATCCACCTGAGTATAACAACTTTATACTATAGAATGCATAACAAAAAAGGGCCCACAGTGCGCATCCTTCGCGTATTGCATGATAGCATCTTCCCTCATAACAACCTATCATGTCATACTACTAAACAAGAAGACCTCTCCTATAAATACATTCCCAACAATGAAAAATAGATCAATTTCATGGCCCTTAAAGTTACTTGGAACAATTAACTTGCCCTCTTATTCCTTTTTAGCTTTCCGCTACTTTAAATGAACCAATCTCCATAGGACCGCCGCTTACTCGTCCTCACTCTCTTCCCTTACCATAATTTGTATCAACACTATTTATTGTTTCTATGTATGATTATACTAGAGCATATATAAATATAAATTTCATTACCATATATTTTAAATTATTATTACGTAGGTATTTTGATAATCACATTTTTCTTAAACCAAACCTAAATAATTTTTTCTTAAATCAGACTTGAATAATTTAAGGCTTGGACTCGTCTAGTTTAATGTTTAAACCCAAATTAAAGACCCAACCCAAATTGATGGAATAAAATAAATAAAAAAGAAATTAAGGAAAAAAAAAACTGGCACCCTAACTATGCACTCACATTAAGGTTAATTTCCCTTGGGTTTTGTACATAGATATATGTATATGTGCCATAAAATTGTGCTGGGATACTAATCACACAGCATTAGATACTATGGACCGTCACTTTCGTTCATAATCACCAACAAAGCTACAATGAAAGCATAGTCCACTTCTGGATATACTTTAACCTTGAAGCTTTCTTTCCCCTTACAGCTCCCCCATGTGAAATTGTGCCTAACCTGTATTTATTCACATCACATTTGAAGGATTATACAACAATCAATCTTGACATTTAGAAGGGTTTAATTAAAATTTTTAAAAATTTTAAAAGATTTAATGAAAAATTAAAAAAATTAAGAGTCGATTAAAATTTTCAAAAATTGAGGATCCGAGTCCCCAATCTCAATGAACATTTGCCCCTAGGAACACATAAGGATTTCTCCTCTAAGAAGGTTTGTATGAAAATATTAATCTCGAAAAATATAAATTTTAATAAAAAGGAAAAGAAAGATAAACCCATTTAAAATATTTTTAACATTTCCCCACTACTAAATCAAACACATTTGACAACAAAAATGGAAGGAGAAAGAGTTTTATGTTATTTTAGGGTTAATAAAGCTTTTAGTCCTTGAACTCAACAATTGCATCTATTTTGGTACTTAAATTTAATAATTAGATCCACTTTAGTCATTAAACTTAGATTCCTTCAAGATTTGGTGATGTGTCATTCTAAGATTATGCTATGTCATCATTTAAAAATTAAAAAAGAAAATCCAAGTGATGAAGTGACACAATTACATCGTGCCACGTCATCAAATTTTGATGGAATTCAAATTCACAATAGACCTAGTTGTCAAGTTTATGTATCAAAGTAGACAAAAAAAAGTGCAAGTACCAAAATGGAATTAATTGTAAAGTTCAAGGACTAAAAGTTATATTATTTCAGAGATTGTATCATATCATATCATATCAATCACTTGAAAACTAAAAGGAAAAAAAGAAAGAAATCCAAGTGATAAAGTGACATAATCTTGTAGTGTCACGCCATCAAATCTTGATGGAATCTAAATTCACAATGAAACTCAATTGTCAAACTCATGTATCAAAATGGATAAAAAAAGTAAATGCACTAAAATGAACTTAATTTTTAAGTTCAAGGACTAAAACTTATATTAACCTGTTAATAGTACCTCGGCAATGACTGTATTAGCCCTGATAACTTTGAAGGAAAGCGAAGAAAAACTCCCGGTGACATGAAAATCTCTGCCATGATCCTTGTACCGATTCCCCAAGAAAACATCCAAATTGTTTTTGATCCTAAGCGCATTTGATTTTTGCACGGTGCAAAGAAAATGGTTTCTCTCTGAGCTTTCACCTTGATGAATCATCCATTGATGTTTCCATGACAATGCCTGCTGCAAGATTTACCATCAATCCATACTTCATTAAATTCATTACCCAAAAAAAAAAAAATCACTTTCCA
Source organism: Gossypium hirsutum (assembly GCF_007990345.1). Taxonomy (NCBI): domain Eukaryota; kingdom Viridiplantae; phylum Streptophyta; class Magnoliopsida; order Malvales; family Malvaceae; genus Gossypium; species Gossypium hirsutum. The sequence goes on along the minus strand of NC_053433.1, from coordinate 117,851,594 downwards.
AACAACAATATTTGGCTAAAAACTTAAAATAATACATTAATCCCTGTACTCTTCATAAGTTTATAATTTAGTCATTGTACCTTTTAGTATCAGTGACAAACTTGGCATTAAGTTGAGAGAACTAAATTTTTGAGTATCTTAAATGAGAATTTTCAAAATTTTGGCAGGTCTATTTTATAACGCTCAAAATTTTTGAAGGTTTAATGAAAATTTACAAAAATTTTTGGGGGCTTAAATAATTTTTTTTAAAAATTGAAGGTTATAATAAAAATTTTCAAAAACTTTGGGGGTCTTAGCCCCCCAAAATCTTAATCACTGTCCACCTCTATCTACTTATATTTCAAAATTCAAATCAAATTGTTAGCATTCTTAAAATTATTTTGTTAAATTCAAATTCATTGCAATGTTATTTTTTTAATTACATAGTTACCAAGTGAGTTTTTTTACTTTAAAATGCTACATCAACAAATTTGACGAGAAATATTTAACGGTGTTAACAATTGGACTTGAATTTTGAAAATATAAAAATATAACTAAATTTCTGAAAATAAAAATATAGAGACTAAATTCTAAATTTGGAAAAAGTAAAAGGAAAAATGGCATATTTTAACCAAAATATTGTGGTTAAAATGTGACTTTAATCCTTATATTTTTATTTTCATGAATTTAGTCTCTTTACTTTCTAAATTTTAAAATTCAAGTCTAACTATTAACATCATTAAATTTTTTTAGTTATTTAGTGTAACATTTTTAAATAAAAAAAATACTCAATTGATAACTACGTAACTAAAAAATAATTTTGCAATGAACTTATATTTAACAAAAAAATAATTTTAACAGTTTTAACAATTAGCATTAAAATTTGAAATTAAATAAATAAAAAACGAAAAGTATAAGGACTGATAACGTATTTTAACCATAATATTTTTCATTACCATTACGTACCTTTTCTCTCAAAGTGGCGACCGGCAAACCGGCGGGATCTTTCATAACCCTTTTCTTTTGAAATTTCCAAACACCGCCGTCGACCTGGAGAAGAAAATTTCCGGTAGCATCGAAAGCTTCGTAAAGTGATTTAGAAAACGATTGTAGTTTCCTCTTTACGACAAGTTCCATGGTGTAAGGAACACAAAATCTTTCTCCGACAACCTTTACCATTTGATCTTCCATTTCCAATCTTCTCTATGTTTTCTTTTTCTTTTGATTGCTAATGATTTTTGCTCTGTTGGAACACACTTGGAGAAGCTAACCCCTTCCCTACCTACCTTTATTACATAATCAAGGCCAACAATGTCAGATTTTTTTTTTTTTTGCTTTATTTTAATACAATTCACGCTACACTGTTTTCAAACATGTAAAAGAAATTAAAAAGGAGAATTTTTTGTTTTAATCCCTATACTATTCTTAATTTTGATATTTAGTCCCTTAATTTAATTTGACCTTAATTTTCGTAATGTTATTGGTTAGCAGTGGCGGAGCCACATTGAAGATTCAACCCACAATTTTTTTTAGGAAAAAATATTTTATAAAAATAAAATTTGATTCAAAATTTAGTAAATTCAACCATATTTAAAAAAAAAATGAACTCACTATTTTTAAAACAAATTCCTCTCTAATCACTAAAACTAAAAAAAATGCATAAGGTTAAAAAATAATAATTTTGATGGCCAGGGTGTTTACGTCCCAAATGTGGCCTAGGTTCGGGTCGCGCTAATAACGTTGATATATAATTATATACATGACAATTTTTTAAATCTACCTTATGGAATTTTAAAAAAAATATACATACAAAAAAATCATGGGCAAAAGTAAAAATGTACTAACTATTCAAATTTATTATTATAATTTAAATTGTTGGAGTAATTATTTCGTAAAAAAACTTATTTTTAATATAAAAAAATTTAGGTCAATTTAATGAGTTGAAATAAATGTTTTAATTATTTGATCTAACTAATCACATTATAAAAATGAAGGATCAATTTATGTTAAAATAAAGTAAAAATACTAAATCTCAAATAGAATAAAATATAAGGACCAAAACACAATTTAACCAATATAATAGGGCCAGCCAGTGCTTTGCTTTCTTTAACATTTCTTTTTTCTTTTCCTTTTTCCAAAAAATTCAAACAAGAATACTTATCCTTTAAGTATATATTGATATTAGTCCTTTTTGGAAAAAGGAAGAAGCAATGTGGATGAAAACAAAAATTTAAAGAAAAAAAAAAGTGTATAGAGACAACTTTTAAAACTTTCTACATTTTCAAAAAATAAAAAAAAATTGAGCATTTTGGAATATATTGTAATTAACCTCTTTTTTTCTAATGTGCAAAAACAATGTTCTTGAAATTGAATCCTATTTTCCAGGCTGTCAATTTTAATCAAAATTTCTCATGCATAAAATGTAACATACCTTTAATAGGGAATTGGATAATTAAAGTTCCAATAAATTCCACTTAATTGAATGAAGCTCAGAAGCAAAATTTTAAATAAAAATGATGAAGATGAGAAAAGGGAAATTTTGGCTAAGCTGTGGGATTTTGATTTTTGAAGAACAAAATTATCCTTAATCACAATTAATATTTCTAATTTTTTTTAAGTATCCAAATTTAGTGTTTTAATTTACAAAAAAAAACAAATTTGGTTTTTTTAAGTAAGTAGTTCACTTTTTATTTAATTTTAATCAACTATTGTGAGGTTTTAACTAAATTTGCTAAAACATTTTTAATTTTTTTTAACCAAATGTTTTAAAAATTAGCCTTTCAAGTTCACACGTATAACTCCGATTAACCTCTTAGTTTTCATTATGGGTGTAATTGAGACGAGCCAAGCTTGAATACTAGTAAGTTCAAGCTCGACTTGAAACTTGGAGCTTGATACTCGGTTCGAACTCAATTGAACATTTATTTTAATGAACTCAAGCTCAATTATGCTTGTTTATTAGTTTTCATACCTAATCTTGAGCTTGACTCGATAATTAAGCTTAGAATTAATAATATATATTAAGAGCAATAACATGATTTAATAATACAAATATTTAAAATAAAAAACTCGATAATTATAAAATTGAGTTCAAATTTTCTCTCAAGTTAAACTCAAATAGTTTGTAAATATTATTGTGTCATGTAGACCTAATTTTTGAAAAATATATAATAATAAAAAAAGCAAAGAATTAGAGCATGATAGATTAAGTAGAAGGATTAAATCATCAAAATTTCTAAAAGTAAAGGGATGAAATTCAAAATTGGACATTTCACTCTCCAAACTCTCAAAGATCAAAGCTGCCTACCCTAAAAGGGAAACTATCACCCTGAGAACCTGATAAGAAAAAAGAAAAGCAATCGAATAATCCGAGCAAAGTAAACCCATTTCCTCTACCTTTTTCTCTTTTCTTGATTCATTAATTTTCATTTTAAAAAAACTAAATTCAAATAAAGAAAAGAGAAAATGATTGTCTTTTCATGGGAAAATGAAATGAAAGATCGAGACTTTACAGAAGTAGTCCCATCAAACAAGCTTCAGTGAGCGTAACACGTAAAACCCATATCGATAAACCGCGTTTCTTTCCCTGAAAAAGTGAGTCCGAGTTGGATTCGGAGCGAGTGAAGCAGAAGGAAATGGATAACCGGGTTGACCCGGATCGGATTCCGTTGGCTCGGGTGGTTTTCCAGTTAGTGAAAGTACGGTTCGATGATGCTCTTAAGGAAGCTAAAGCTGGTGATACCAATATGCAAGTACTTGTTGGACAAAGGATTGCAATGGCTATGGTGTTCCTAAAGATATCCAAAAGGTTCCCACTTATGCATGCTTGGTTATGGCTATAAATGCTTTTAAAAGGGCTAAATTGATTCATTTTTGTAGCTTTTCAATTGATGTAGCTGCTGTCTTCTAGATGCTTGGAAAAAGAGCTAAATTTGATTCACATTACTGTTGCTTTGTGGAACCATATGAAACCAGTTTTGCACGCTTGGTTATGGCTATAGATGCTTGTAAAACGGCTAAATTTTTGTTGCTTTTAATGCTAGTATGCTTTATTATGTTGTATGTTTTGTTTGGATTCTTTTGTTTTTATGATGTTACCAACAGTGTCAAAATACACTTGTAGTGAACTTGGAATGCTGATTGTATTAGTAATAAACCATTTCTCATGAAATTAGGGGCATGCTTGAATTAGTAAAGCTTCAGTTTGGAAAGTTAGTGATAAGCATCCAGGCGGGGTACCCTCTCTTCTCATCTCTACATGTAAGCCCGAGTTGAATAGCTTGAAACGTTGAATACTATTCTTAAAATATGCTATAGAACGAAATATCTTTTAGGACAGTGCCCAACATGCCAAAAGCTCAACTTGGTCGCCCTCAATTGATTTCACAAATGATTTCTTTGGGGTTTCTTTCAGGTTATAATGCTAGTGGCTCTGATTCTAATGAATTGAAGGGTGGTGCAAAGTAAGGTATATAACTTGTATTCCTTTATAAATTCATCCTTTCTTTGATGGATAGTGAGAAATAATTGCTTATGCAGTGTTGTGGGTCATGATGCTTCTTCACTTGCTGCTTTTCTCTTTGCCAAATAGAGATATGGTTTCTATTCTTTTCACTCTCACTTGATTATTTTTTGTTCCCCTTGTGTATCCTTTGATGATTATTTGTTTTATCATCTTTTGTTCTTTCAAGTGTTGCTATATTTGCTATAGAGATCATAGATTGCTATGACAGATTTGTATATGTAAAGGAGTTTCATTTAATGGAATATACTTTCTTTTTTCCTTTTAATGGATTTTGGTATTTTATGGATTGAATCGGTGGGGATTTTGCATGTTGAACAGATCTTTATGCAAATCTATACTTGGAAATTTTGAATAGAACTCTGGTCCTACATGAAGATGTTCCGATTCGGCCGACATGAATATGATGTTATGTCTTTGTTTGTTAAATGGTGTCCATATGTTTGAGTTGAGCATGCCATATTATGGTACAATCCTCTCCTTAGAGATCAATTTTAGGAGCACATACATGTTTCAAAAGTAATGTATATATATATATGTTTGACAATCATTTGATAATAATAAGCATTGCATGCAAACAAGAGATATAGGAATGGATCAAACATGGTTCTTTACACAAATATGATAACTGTGTACTTTTATCACTTCTCAAGATGTTATGGATCCTTAAGGACAGTGTTACCTACCTTCTTGTTTGTTCTTCTTCCTCCATTCCCATGGCTTCTCTGGGTTTGATTGTACCCAAAGGCCGGTTTTCTTTGTCCGAGCCTCTTTTTGCCACTGATATTACATACATACAAAGACAATAGTCACAAGTTTTAACTCAATGATGTGCAAGAACATACAGGATTGTTGTTTACTTACAGTTGCGAATTCAACCCGTTGGTCGCAGGCTACATAATGCCATGCGAGTCCTTTCTTTAGCATTACTTCCTGTTCAAGTAACAGATTTGCGGATTAATTCGTTCTTATCGGGTAAACCGAATTGAAGCTTACAAAAAGGGTATCTACCTGCACGAAAATGCTATTGCAATATATGTCTGCAACACAACGACCATAGTGATCTTCCCCGTAGACAAGCACTCTCAAACATTTCCCATGAACAAGCTTAACCAACTCTTCTTTTGCTTCTTTTCCAAACGGCATCGACATCTCAGGTGCATCTATACCCCTGTTTATATGCTTTCAACAAGTTACAATATATAACATAAAAGTCATTCAAACAGATAATGTTACCTCAGTCGAATCCGATACTTTCGAGCAAGAATCTCTTCGTTTTGAAGGTCTATGACCCTGCAGACAAACAACAATTAACAATCTCGAATCACAGAAGTACTAAAAATTTGACAAGTTGAATGTTGCTAACTGGTATCCTGATTCAATAATCTTCTGGCGAAGTTCATCAGCTCTGGCATAGTTTTTCTTAGCACGTGCTTTTGATCTTCGAACCACAGCCATAAGAACGGCTCTAGGTATGTTCGGCGACTCCCTAGGATCATCAGTATTCACATACACATTTAAACCATCCCCATCTGGTACTGTATTCCCATCTACCTGATTAAGTTAAAGAAGTTTACAGCATCAAAATTATTAAATCCAATATGTATACTTGTTGAGGGGGAGGTTGCTCTTTAGGCCGGTTTCGGACCTCAACGGATGAGGTATTATACTCAAAATGTCTATTATCGATTATCCCCGGGTTTTTGTTTCTTGTAGTCTGAAGCGCCCCAAAAGTTCACAGAACTTAGGAGCATCTCCCCACCAAGGAAATGCTTAGCATTTGGCTTTGGTGGCTAAATGCTAAACATTTCTTTGGTGGCGAGACACTTCCTAAACTTTGTGAATCTCTTTTGTTTCTTCTCGAATTACAGAAAATAAAACTTGAGGATAATCAATAATAGACATCTCGAGTACAATACCTTCACCGTTGAGGATTCAAGACTGGTCCAGAGAGCAATCTCCCTTGAACAATATTGAAATGGCATTTAATATCCTCACTGGCAATGTATGCATTTCAAATTCCACTCCTTCAGGCAATCTTGTCCCACCTTGAAATACAAATTCAGGCAATGTCCCACCTTGAAATACAAATTCAGGCAATCTTGTCGGGACACCAGTAGAAATTTCCGCTAAAATAGAAGGATGAGGAAGGCCATAGGAATGGATCAAACATGGTTCTTTACACAAATATGATAACTGTGTACTTTTATCACTTCTCAAGATGTTATGGATCCTTAAGGACAGTGTTACCTACCTTCTCGTTTGTTCTTCTTCCTCCATTCCCATGGCTTCTCTGGGTTTGATTGTACCCAAAGGCCGGTTTTCTTTGTCCGAGCCTCTTTTTGCCACTGATATTACATACATACAAAGACAATAGTCACAAGTTTTAACTCAATGATGTGCAAGAACATACAGGATTGTTGTTTACTTACAGTTGCGAATTCAACCCGTTGGTCGCAGGCTACATAATGCCATGCGAGTCCTTTCTTTAGCATTACTTCCTGTTCAAGTAACAGATTTGCGGATTAATTCGTTCTTATCGGGTAAACCGAATTGAAGCTTACAAAAAGGGTATCTACCTGCACGAAAATGCCATTGCAATATATGTCTGCAACACAACGACCATATTGATCTTCCCCGTAGACAAGCACTCTCAAACATTTCCCATGAACAAGCTTAACCAACTCTTCTTTTGCTTCTTTTCCAAACGGCATCGACATCTCAGGTGCATCTATACCCCTGTTTATATGCTTTCAACAAGTTACAATATATAACATAAAAGTCCTTCAAACAGATAATGTTACCTCAGTCGAATCCGATACTTTCGAGCAAGAATCTCTTCGTTTTGAAGGTCTATGACCCTGCAGACAAACAACAATTAACAATCTCGAATCACAGAAGTACTAAAAATTTGACAAGTTGAATGTTGCTAACTGGTATCCTGATTCAATAATCTTCTGGCGAAGTTCATCAGCTCTGGCATAGTTTTTCTTAGCACGTGCTTTTGATCTTCGAACCACAGCCATAAGAACGGCTCTAGGTATGTTCGGCGACTCCCTAGGATCATCAGTATTCACATACACATTTAAACCATCCCCATCTGGTACTGTATTCCCATCTACCTGATTAAGTTAAAGAAGTTTACAGCATCAAAATTATTAAATCCAATATGTATACTTGTTGAGGGGAGGTTGCTCTTTAGGCCGGTTTCGGACCTCAACGGATGAGGTATTATACTCAAAATGTCTATTATCGATTATCCCCGGGTTTTTGTTTCTTGTAGTCTGAAGCGCCCCAAAAGTTCACAGAACTTAGGAGCATCTCCCCACCAAGGAAATGCTTAGCATTTGGCTTTGGTGGCTAAATGCTAAACATTTCTTTGGTGGCGAGACACTTCCTAAACTTTGTGAATCTCTTTTGTTTCTTCTCGAATTACAGAAAATAAAACTTGAGGATAATCAATAATAGACATCTCGAGTACAATACCTTCACCGTTGAGGATTCAAGACTGGTCCAGAGAGCAATCTCCCTTGAACAATATTGAAATGGCATTTAATATCCTCACTGGCAATGTATGCATTTCAAATTCCACTCCTTCAGGCAATCTTGTCCCACCTTGAAATACAAATTCAGGCAATGTCCCACCTTGAAATACAAATTCAGGCAATCTTGTCGGGACACCAGTAGAAATTTCCGCTAAAATAGAAGGATGAGGAAGGCCATAGAATTCCAATAAACCCTAAAAGTAAATTAGAACACAAAAAACATCACTGCAATAGCATTAACAGCAGTACATAACTAATGTTTTTGATGCTATTGGCCTTTTTTATACCTCAACATCTGCCTTTTGATGTCTGCTCAAGGTCTCAACAATAAGCCTAGCAACCTCTTCAGGTGTTTTTGGTGGGGGTTTTGCTTCTTTCCATGATTGCAATAACTTTCCATACCTTAATGTAAAACAGACCAAAAAAAGTCAACCAGATGGTGTTGACCATCATCGTCATTATCATCATCATCATCACATATGTTAGTTACCATGTGACTTGAGCCTCCCTTGATGATACAACATGCTGACTGAGAGCTTCAGGGACCTTGAAGAAACCAGTTTCCAATTTTAAACAAACAGATAAGCTTTGTTCAGCTCAAAAAGATCAACAAAGAGAACACACAGAAATAATCATTACCTGGGATGTGATTTCAAAGTTGAAGAGATCATGGGCAAGAGCTGAAACCGCAGGAGCTGTAGTGGTATAAGGTGGCCCTACTGAATCAGAATCCCCAGTGGTGGAGGGCTGAAAACATTTCCCATATAGGAGCCTGAGAGCGTTTCCCATCTTGAAAAATCCTAGCTTCCAAAACATTTGCTGAAGCACTACAGAGGAGATATTGAGGACTGGGGTAAGAGAAAGCTGGAAGAAAAGCAAGGATGGAGAAAGACTTATAGTGGGCTTTTTTTTTTTATGGTCAAAGGCGCTTCCAATGAATTTCGTTTGCAGATTCCTATTGGTACTACTGACCTTTACTCAAAAAAATTCATAGTATCTCGTCACCTCAAAGCTCTTACATCATCATCATCATAGATTTTAGGTTAATTAAAAGTTAGATTGTATTTTATATTTTTTTAATAAAAAAATTGTAAATTAGTCTCATTTTATTAATGTATAGTTTAATAAAAAAAATCAATTTATTCTTTAATCTAATGTTTAGGGTCTAATTTGTTTAATTTTTTTACTAAAGGAGATGAAATATAATGTGACTTATAATAATAAAAAATTTTACCCTAAATTTTTCGGTTGATATACATGTTTTAATGACACAAGAGTTGCCTTTTGATGCTTTAAACTAATAAATATTATCAAGTACATTTCGATAACTGATGCGGTAAGAGTTCTATAAATTTTTACAAGAATCAAATTGATAAAATATATATGTTACAATACTTGATTTAATTGTTTGAACAAATGTTACATGTTACTGACACTTTCTAAAATCAGAATAAAACATCAAATTGACCATGGTCAAATGGTTTGTAGATTCCCCTGGTCTTGTGTACAAGTTATAGGGCACCCATATTCCTTCATGTACATGTCAAATGTGGTTCATTCAAGGTATTAGACGTTGTCATCTGCTTTGTCGTTTGTCCTTTCTCCATTCCCATGGCTTCTCTGGATTCGGTAAAGCCCATAAACCGACCCGCTTCGCTCGAGCCTCCTTTTCCCACTAATTTCATACAAGTACATAGCATTTAGAATTTGACAGTTTTTTCAAGTTTTGATTGAAACAAGTGCAGGAATGGAGAATCGATCTGTTGGTTACTCACAGTTGCTAGTTCTATACGTTGGTCATAAGCAGAGTAATGCCATGCAAGCCCCTTTTTCAACATAATTTCCTGTACGAATTTTCCATTGCAATATATATCTCCGACGCAACGGCCGTATCGATCTTCCCCATAGACGAGAACTCGTAAGCATTTCCCACCAACAAGCTTAACCAACTCTTCTTTCGCTTCTTTACCGTATGGCATTGAGCTCTCTGGTGCATCTATACCCCTATCCCACATTTTAGATTGACATTTAGCTGATAAAACATTGAACATTGAACATTAAACAAATAAATGTGTTACCTTAGCCGGATTCGGTATTTTCGAGCAAGAATCTCCTGGTTCCGAACATTCAACACCCTATAGCAACAAGCTAGGGCTGTTAGAAACCGATCCCGAACGGGCATTTATCGTATATGAGAAGATTTGATAGCTTAATACCTGTATCCTGAAATAGTAATTTTCTTCTGAAGTGCATCTGCCTTAGTATAATTCTTGTCGGCACATGCTTTCGATCTTTGAGCAGCTGCTACTCGTACGTCCTTAGGTATGTTGGATGATTCCCAGGGTTCAGTAGTACTTACATACACAGTTATGGTATCTCCATCTGGTATTGCTTTCATATCCACCTAATTCAATCGGTTCAAACCGTTAACTGAATGAAAACATGAAGTTTGGGGCTGGATCGAAGCGTCCTTACCGGTAAAGTCTGGAACTCGAACTTAACTCCTTGAGGCAATGATGTTTGGGAGTTAGCAGAAGACTGGCCAGGTGTCTGAGGGAGAGGCAGACCATAAAATGCCAAAAGTCCCTACAAAACATATCTACAATGCATTAATGTCCTGTTTTTCTTAAATTCTAACAAAAATTGTGGCAAATGTCAATTATGTTTTAAGATCTATGTTCTTTATTACCTCAACATCTGCCTTTTGATGTTCCTTTAAATTGTCAGCAACAAACTTTGAAGCTTCCTCGGATGTTTTTGGTGGAGGTTTTGCTTCACTCCAAGCATCTAATAGCTTTCTATACCTTACAAAATTAAGGGAAAAAAATATCATCTTAGTTGAGATTATAAAATTAATTAATTAATAAATTATTACCAGTTGGCCTGAGCTTTCTTGGATGAAACCACATGGTTGCTTAGCCCTTCAGGAACCTAAAATAGGTTGGGCAATACAATCAAAATCATGATTAAAATTAAACCAAATTATTTTTATTTTTAAAATCTCTTATTAGATTTGCTCTTTTTGAAAGATTTAAAACTAATTATAATTCCTTCTCAACCCGTAAATAGGAAAATAATATGCTTCATCGCACTTGAATCCACATTCTCCTACATTAACAACAATGCCTATACCAATCGAACTAAAATTCAATTAGTAAACCAAAATATATTTTTTTAAAATTTAAAATTTAATGCAAGTTGATAAAATGGCTAAATTATGAGTTTAGTACCTTTACCTGAGGTGAATCTAAGGGGCTGTCAGGGGCTCCGACCCCCCTAAAATATAAAATTATTATTTAGGCCCTTAATTTTAAAAAAATTAAATTAGTAAAGATAAAATTTCACTTTTAACCCCCCTAAAATTATAAAAATTTGATTTAATCCTTTTAAAATTATAAAGATATAAATTATAAAAAATTAAAATTTAATCCGCCCCTAAAAAATTGTTATGGCTTCGCCCCTGACCTTTACTATGCTTAAGTTCAAGACATAATCCCTATATTTATGTCATTTAACTATTTCAAATAATTACACCGTAAATTATTTCAATTAAAACAATAGTATTTAAACACACACACAAAAAAAAACCTTTTCTAATGACTTAGATTTATCTACTAGTCAAGTTGGGCCGATTAAAAATTCAAGTCTAGACTATTTTTGAGTCGATCCAACTCAACTCATTTTATTGTTCAAAAATTTTAAAAAAAAATTAAAATTAAAATCAAAATTAAATGTAAATGTAAATTTAAAAGTTTTTTTTTTTAAATTATTAGAATTGAATTCTAACTAATCCGAGAAATAAAAGTAGTTGATCTAGCTTAACCCATGGACAATACTACTATTGACTATATTTCATTATCGTTTGAACTAAAAGACTTAGCTATGCTAACTTTATAATAACTAATAACATCATTAGAATACAACATCTTAAACCAAAACCATAATTTGATAAAAAAATATAAGCAAAACATGACAGAATTAGAGCAGTAATGGTAAAGGAAACTTAACTACCTGTGAAGTGAGTTCAAACTGGAAGATATCATGAGCAAGAGCTGAAACGCCACCGTCGGCCGATGAGCCACCGTGGGAGCCAAAGGATCCAGCGTCTCCGGCGGTGGTTGTTGGTTTGCAGAAATGGGCGTACAGCAAAGTTAGAGCATTCCCCATTTTCAAATCCTCTCTTGGAAGACAGAAGAAACCAAGAATCAAGGGTAAAATGAAGCTCAAAAACAAGAAACAAGACAAAAAGTTGTATGGTTTTGAAGGTGTTAGAAGTAACATTCTAAGTGGAAGCAAGGAATCTGAATTCTGATGATAGCTTTAAGAAGTTGATTAACAAACAAAGGAGACACACACGTGGCGAGTTGTGATTGGTGGATGATGAAATTTTGGATGAAATCTAAGAACTAATTGAAGCTAAACTTCACAGTCAACGGGGGGTTTTTATCCTTGCCGTAGGTTGTAAGCAACGGACATTGATTATGGCTATTTTCTATCTGTCGTCTTTTACCTGTTTAATTGCAGCTTAGTGAAAATTTTAATATTCAAGCAAATACAGTAGACAAAAAAAACATCTCTCCAAATGCTGATATTCTTAACAAAATTAGAGGAATTTAATCATTGTTAATTTCGAAAAAAAACTATTAAATACAATTAATCATCGTGTTAAATTTTTTACACAATTTTTAAATTATAAATGTTGTCAAAATGTATAAATATTACAAGCTAAATTTCTTAAATCATTAATCAAATTGATAAGAATATGTAAATTTTACGACAAATTTATTAAATCAAGATGAAATTGGCATAATGTGCAAATTTTAAGAGTTAAATTTATTATTATACTAATTAAAAATATATACAATCGACAAAAAAAAATTATACTATTGTGATTAATTGTCTTCAGTTGCTCACGTTCAAAATTGATAAGAATTAAATTGCTTTAATTTGTTAGAGGGACTAATTTACTCAATATCAAAAATAAAAAGAATAAAAAAATCATTTAACCTCCATAGCTAATGTTATGTAACTAACTCATCTTAATCAAACTATAGATTAAAAGGTAAGAATCCATTCAGACCACCACCATATAAAATAATTTATGAATCAAGTTAATTTTAAGGGTGAGTTTGGATGAGCGGTACATTTATCTGCAATTAGTATAAAAACAACGGTGATGATGAAATTAGATATTATAACGATATTCTAGCGTAGCATAAAAAATAAACCAAACCTACCATATTACCCATCCAAACCTACCCTTTAAGACTTGTTTCAAAATAATTTCATACTAAAGTTTCCCCGATTAAGATGCTAGTGGCTCTGATTCTAATGAATTGAAGGATGATGCAAATTAAGGTATATAACCTGTATTCCTTTATTAATTCATCCTTTCTTTGATAGATACTGAACAATAATTGCTTTTGCGGTGTTGTGGGTCATGATGCTTCTTCACTTGCTGCTTTTATTTTGCCAAATAGAGATGTGGTTTCTGTTCTTTTCACACTCTCACTTGATTATTTTTTGTTCCTTTTGTGTATCCTTTGATGATCATTTGTTTTTTATCATCTTTTGTTCTTTCAAGTGTTGCTGTATATGCCACTGAGATCATAGATTGTTATGACTGATTTGTTTATGTAAAGGAGTTTCATTTAATGGAATATACTTTCTTTTTCCTGTTCACGGATTTTGGTATTTTATGGATTGCATCGTTGGGGATTTTGCATGCTGAACAGATCTTTATGCAAATCTGTGCTTGGAAATTTTGAATAGAACTCTGGTCCTACATGAAGATGTTTTGATTTGGCGGACATGAATATGATGTTATGTCTTTGTTAAATGGAGTCCATATGTTTGAGTGGAGCTAGCACGCCATATTATGGTACAATGCTCTCCTTAGAGATCAATTTAGGAGCACATCCATGTTTCAAAAGTAATGTATATATATATATATGTTTGACAATCATTTGATAATAATAAGCATGGCATACAAACAAGAGATATAGGAATGGATCGAACATGGTCCTTTACACAAATATGATAATTGTGTACTTTTATTACTTCTCAAGATGTTATGGATCCTTAAGGACAGTGTTACCTACCTTCTCGTTTGTTCTTCTTCCTCCATTCCCATGGCTTCTCCGGGTTTGATTGTTCCCAAAGGCCAGTTTTCTTTGCCCGAGCCTCTTTTTGCCACTGATATTACATACATACAAAGACAATAGTCACAAGTTTTAACTCAACGATGTGCAAGAACATACAGGATTGTTGTTTACTTACGTCTACGAATTCATCCCGTTGGTCGTAGGTTACATAATGCCATGCGAGTCCTTTCTTTAGCATTACTTCCTGTTCAAGTAACAGATTTGCGGATTAATCGTTCTTATCGGGTAAACCGAATTGAAGCTTACGAAAAGGGTATCTACCTGCACGAAAATGTGATTGCAATATACGTCTGCAACACAACGACCGTATTGATCTTCCCCGTAGACAAGCACTCTCAAACATTTCCCATCAACAAGCTTAACCAACTCTTGTTTTGCTTTTTCTCCGAACGGCATCAACATCTCAAGTGCATCTATACCCCTGTATATATGCTTTCAACAAGTTACAATATAGAACATAAAAGTCCTTCAAACAGATAATGTTACCTCAGTCGAATCCGATACTTTCGAGCAAGAATCTCTTCGTTTTGAAAGTCTATGACCCTGCAGACAAACAACGATTAACAATCTCAAATCACAGTAGTACTAAAAATTTGACAAGTTGAATGTAGCTAACCGGTATCCTGATTTAATAATCTTCTGGTGAAGTTCATCGGCTATGGCATAGTTTTTCATCGCACGTGCTTCTGATCTTTGATCCGCAGCCATAAGAACGTCTCCAGGTATGTTTGAGGACTCCCTAGGATCATCAGTATCCACATACACATTTAAACCATCCCCATCTGGTACTGTCTTCCCCACTACCTGATTAAGTTAAAGAAGTTTTACAGCATCGAAATTATCAAATCCAATATGTATACTTGTTGAGGGGGAGGTTGCTCTTTAGGCCAGTTTCGGACCTCAACGGCTGAGGTATTATACTCAGAATGTCTATTATCGATTACCCCCGGGTTTTTGTCTCTTGTAGCCTGAAGCGAGCCCCAAAAGTTCACAGAACTTAGGAGCATTTCCCCACCAAGGAAATGTTTAGCATTTGACGGCTAAATACTAAACATTTTCTTGGTGGCGAGACACTTCCTAAACTTTGTGAATCTCTTTAATTTGTTTCTTCTCGAATTACAGAAGATAAAACTTGAGGATAATCAAGACTAGACAGCTCGACTACAATACCTTCACCGTTGAGGATTCAAGACTGGCCCAGAGAGCAATCTCCCTTGAACAATATTGAAATGGCATTTAATATCCTCACTGGTAATGTAAACATTTCAAATTTCACTTCTTCAGGCAATGTTGTCCCACTTTGAAATTGCACAAATTCAGGCAATCTTGTCCCACCTTGAAATCGTGCAAATTCAGGCAATCTTGTCCCACCTTGAAATCGCACAAATTCAGGCAATCTTGTCGGGACACCAGTAGAAATTTCCGCTAAATTAGAAGGATGAGGAAGGCCATAGAATTCCAATAAACCCTAAAAGTAAATTAGAACACAAAAAGCATCACTGCAATAGCATTAACAGAGTACATAACTAATGTTTTTGATACTATTGGCTTTTTTATACCTCAACATCTACCTTTTGATATTGAGCTCTGCTCAAGGTCTCAACAATAAGCCTAGCAACCTCTTCAGGTGTTTTTGGTGGGGGTTTTGCTTCTTTCCATGCTTGCAATAACTTTCCATACCTTAATGTAAAACAGACCAAGAAAAGTCAACCAGATGGTGTTGATCATCATCATCATTATCATCATCATCACATATGTTAGTTACCATTTGACTTGAGCCTCCCTTGATGATACAACTGTTGTTCCAATAGGGTCGGAAGCGTGTAAATTATTGTACTAAAAAATCACACAAAGTTCAATTCCCAGGGAAGAGAGGTGGATCACATGGATCTCTTAAATACCAAGTCTTTCCTTAGACAGAATATCCCTTCTATAGTAATTTAATAGCACAATTAAATACTACTATTATACCCTCAAATATTGAAAGAAAAATAGGACAAGAAAGAACACAAGAGTTTTAACGAGGTTCGGTAAATTATACCTACGTCCTCGGGCACTAACACCAGATGATAACTTTACTATCTCCAAAGTATTACAAACAAATAGAATTCCTTAAGAATTCTCAAATGGGAGAAGAGAGAAAACTATGAGAGAAAGATTGGTTGGGATGGTTGAAATGAGAAATGGTTAGGCCTATTTATAGTTGAGGTTCAGGGACTAACTTGCAAATGGCCTAAAAAATTAGGGACCAAAATTGCAATTATACCATTCAACTTTCAACTCAACTTGCCAACCACTTTTTACTTTCTTCTTTCGGTGCCAATTGCACCTCCCACCATTTTTGACTTTTCAACAATCTCCACCTTGAAGATTTGATTAGGATAATCACATCTTCACACACTTCCTTCAACTCCCCAAATTTGATAAAGCTATCTTTTGTAGTGCCTCCAAATGCGCTCTCGAGCGCCATACACCTAAAGGTGCTCAAATTCTCAGGATGTTAATCAAGTTCAAACAATGATTAAACTTGATTGTTGTTACCACCTTGGTCATCATATCTGCGGGATTATCTGCTGTCGGAATCTTCTGAAGTAGAATTTTTCCTTTTTCAAAGACTTCCCGCACAAAGTGATATCTTACGTCGATATGCTTGGTTCTTGAATGATAGACTTGATTTTTCGCTAAATGAATAGCACTCTGACTTTCACAATATAGACTAATGTGACTTTGAACAACTCCCAAGTCTTTCAATAATCCATTAAGCCAAATAGCCTCCTTAACAGCTTCTGTAACTGCCATATATTCTGCCTCTGTAGTAGACACAGCTACTGTAGACTGTAAGGTAGACTTCCAACTCACTGGGGCTTTCGCAAGAGTAAACAGATACCCCGTAGTTGAACGACGTTTATCTAAATCACCAGCAAAGTCGGAATCAACATATCCAACTACAAACTGACCAAGTGCTTCATCCTGTTCAAAAATTAAACCAACATCTACGGTTTTTCGAAGATACCGTAGAATCCATTTCACAGCTTGCCAATGTCCTTTTCCAGGATCATGCATATACCTGCTCACAACTCCAACAGCTTGTGAAATGTCAGGCCTCGTACACACCATCGCATACATCAAACTCCCAAATGCATTAGCATATGGGACTTTCGCCATATATTCTCTTTCATCTTCAGTCTTCGGAGATAATTGAGCACTAAGTTTCAAATGAGAAGCAAGTGGGGTACTTACATGTTTTGTGTTTTCATTTACACCAAAACATTGTAATACCTTTTTCAGATATTGCTTCTGATTTAAACAGAGCTTGCCTCTCGGTCTATCTCTACTTATCTCCATACTGAGAATCTTCTTGGCCTCACCTAGATCTTTCATCTCGAACTCTTGATTCAACTGAGCCTTCAGCTTATCTATCTCATTTTGGCTCTTCGAAGCGATTAACATATCATCAACATACAAGAGTAGATAAATGAAAGATCCGTCATGTAGCTTCTGCAAATATACACAATTGTCATATTTGCTTTTTGTGTACTTCTGCCTTCTCATAAAGCTATCAAATCGCTTGTACCACTGCCTCGGGGATTGCTTCAATCCATATAGCGATTTGTTAAGCTTACAAACCCAATTTCTACCACCAGCATCTGTGTATCCTTCTGGCTGAGTCATATAGATCTCCTCTTCTAACTCACCATGCAAGAAAGCCGTCTTAACATCAAGTTGAGCTAGCTCCAAATTCAACTGTGCTACCAAGGCCAACAAAATTCTAATGGAGGAATGCTTCACAACAGGGGAAAATATATCATTGTAGTCAATTCCCTCCTTCTGAGCGTAGCCTTTAGCTACCAATCTTGCCTTGTAGCGAATATCCTTCTTGCTAGGAGATCCATCTTTCTTTGCGAATACCCACTTGCATCCGATTGCCCTTTTACCTTTCGGTAATTGCGCCAACTCCCAAGTATTGTTCTTCCGGAGAGACTGCATTTCTTCATCCATGGCGCTTTTCCATTTATCACTTTCTAAGCTTTGCATTGCTTCTTGATAAGTGATAGGAATATCATCAACAACGGGAAGGGCGTAGGCCACCATATCAGTAAATCGAGCAGGTTTACGAATTTCTCTCCGTGGCCTTGCAACTGCAACTGGTTCTGGTGTACTTAGTGGTTCTTGGGTCAGAACCTCTTCAACCTCTAATTCCTCCATTGTGGCTGGAGAATTAGACTTATTAACTGGGAAAATCCCCATCTGCTCAAACTCCACCTGTTTTGGAGTACACTCCACCTGCTGTGGAGTATTGCTCGTCTGAATATCTTTATCTGTTACCTTTTTCAATGTGGCAGATTCATCAAAGGTAACATCTCTGCTACAGATAATTTTCTTTGTGCTTAAGCACCAAAGACGAAATCCCTTCACTCCAGAAGTGATTCCCATAAAGAGAGCTTTCTTTGCCATCGGATCTAACTTTGACTCCTTCACATGGTAATATGCAGTGGTTCCAAACACATGTAAGGAATCATAATCTGTAGCCGGTTTTTCAGACCATACCTCCATAGGAGTTTTTCTTTCTAATGCAGATGATGGCAAACGATTAACAAGATGGCCAGCGTATGTCACAGCCTCAGCCCAAAATTGCTTGCCCAACCCAGCATTGGACAACATACATCGAACTTTCTCCAGCAATGTTCGATTCATACGCTCTGCCACTCCATTCTGTTGTGGTGTATCCCTAACTGTGAAGTGTCGAACAATACCATACTCTTGGCACACATCGAAGAACGGATCACTTTTATATTCCCCTCCATTGTCCTTCCTAAGCCGCTTGATTTTCTTGCCAGTCTGGTTTTCGATCATAGTTTTCCATTTAAGAAAAACTCTAAGCACTTCATCCTTAGTTCTCATGGTATACACCCAAACTCTTCTGGAAAAGTCATCAACAAAAGTAACAAAGTAGTGTTTTCCTCCCAATGAAGGTGTCTTGGAAGGTCCCCACACATCTGAGTGAACATATTCCAAAATACCTTTTGTATTATGGATAGCAGTACCGAATTTCACTCTCTTTTGCTTTCCCAGAACACAATGCTCGCAAAATTTTAATTTGCAAGCCTTTGCACCTTTCAACAATCCTTACTTTGCCAGAATTTGCAAGGATTTTTTGCTGGCATGTCCCAACTTCATATGCCACAACTGTATTGAGTCCAATTCTTTGTTACCGGAAGCTGCAGCGACTGCTCCAATAACTGTACTACCTTGGTAGTAATACAAGTTATTTTTCCTGATGCCCTTCAATATCACAAGTGCACCAGATGTCACTTTCAAAACCCCATCTCTCATAGTAACAACTGAACCATTGGATTCCAAGGCTCCCAATGAGATGAGATTTTTCTTCAAACTGGGCACGTACCGAACATCAGTCAGAACTCTGGTTGATCCATCTTTATTCTTTAATTGGATTGAACCTATCCCAACAGTTTTACAGGCATTGTCATTGCCCATATAAACAACTCCTCCATTTAGTTCTACTAAATTAGAGAACCACTCCCGGTTAGGGGACATATGATAGGTACAACCCGAATCCAATATCCACTCATCTGAATGGAACGACGATGATGATGCAACCAGTGATAGTTCAGAGTCACTAGTATCATGCTTAGCAACAGCAGCTTTTCCCTTATTCTTCAACTTTGGACAATTTTTCTTCCAGTGGCCTTTCTCATGACAAAAAGCACATTCATCTTTCCCGAGTCTGGACTTTGACTTTGATCTCCCCTTTTGAGTTTTCTTCCAAGTGTATGAACGACCTCGGACTACTAAAGCTTCTGTATCTCTGATTGAGTTTTTCTGTTTGTCCTTCTTTCTCTGTTCATAACTGTATAAGGCCGCACAGACTTCGCTCAGAGATATATCACTCCTGCCATGAAGTAGAGTAGTTTCTAGGAACTCAAACTCCTCAGGAAGTGACCCCAACAGCATCAAAGCCAAATCTTCATCTTTGAATGTCTCATCCATATTCAGCAAATCAGTGACTAACTGATTAAATTTGGTGATGTGATCATTCATTGTGGTACTTGGGACGTATGTGAAGCGAAACAGTCTTTTCTTCAAGTGGAGCTTATTTTGACTATTTTTCTTCAAAAAATTTTCTTCAAGTGCCACCCACAACTTATTTGCAGAAGTCTCATTTGAAAAAGCATATCTCTGCTCTCGAGAAAGGCATGATCGAATTGTGCCACATGCCAACCGATTGATCGCCTTCCAATCTTTCTCCTGTACATCATCTGGTTTCTCTTCATCAATGGCAATGTCTAGACCCTGCTGAAAAAGGGCATCTAGAACCTCACTTTGCCACATACCAAAATGGCCCGTGCCATCAAAGATCTCCACGGCCAATCTTGCATTTGCAATTGTCGGTCTTGTCCACATGGACGATGTTGAAGCTCCTACACCGACCGTTTTCTCCATAATCTTTCAATATACCTAAGGAAATCTTTTCTGATGTGGAAGATCAGTTTAAACTGCAACCACAGAGCATACTACGATTAACCTTCGGCTCTTGATACCACTTGTTGTTCCAATAGGGTCGGAAGTGTGTAAATTATTGTACTAAAAAATCACACAAAGTTCAATTCCCAGGGAAGAGAGGTGGATCACATGGATCTCTTAAATACCAAGTCTTTCCTTAGACAGAATATCCCTTCTATAGTAATTTAATAGCACAATTAAATACTACTATTATACCCTCAAATATTGAAAGAAAAATAGGACAAGAAAGAACACAAGATTTTTAACGAGGTTCGGTAAATTATACCTACGTCCTCGGGCACTAACACCAGATGATAACTTTACTATCTCCAAAGTATTACAAACAAATAGAATTCCTTAAGAATTCTCAAATGGGAGAAGAGAGAAAACTAAGAGAGAAAGATTGGTTGGGATGGTTGAAATGAGAAATGGTTAGGCCTATTTATAGTTGAGGTTCAGGGACTAACTTGCAAATGGCCTAAAAAATTAGGGACCAAAATTGCAATTATACCATTCAACTTTAAACTCAACTTGCCAACCACTTTTTACTTTCTTCTTTCGGTGCCAATTGCACCTCCCACCATTTTTGACTTTTCAACAACAACATGATGACTGAGAGCTTCAGGGACCTTGAAGAAACCAGTTTCCAATTTTAAACAAACAGATAAGCTTTGTTCAGCTCAAAAAGATCAACAAAGAGAACACACAGAAATAATCATTACCTGGGATGTGATTTCAAAGTTAAAGAGATCATGGGCAAGAGCTGAAACCGCAGGAGCTGTAGTGGTATAAGGTGGCCCTACTGAATCAGAATCCCCAGTGGTGAAGGGCTGAAAACATTTCCCATATAGGAGCCTGAGAGCGTTTCCCATCTTGAAAAATCCTAGCTTCCAAAACATTTGCTGAAGCACTACAGAGGAGATATTGAGGACTGGGGTAAGAGAAAGCTGGAAGAAAAGCAAGGATGGAGAAAGACTTATAGTGGGCTTTTTTTTTTTTTATGGTCGAAGGCGCTTCCAATGAATTTCATTTGCAGATTCCTATTGGTACTACTGGCCTTTACTCAAAAAATTTCATAGTATCTCGTCACGTCAAAGCTCTTATATCATCATCATCATCATAATAGTAATAATAGATTTTTGGTAAATTAAAAATTAGATTGTATTTTATATTTTTTTAATAAAAAAATGCAAATTAGTCTCATGTTATTAATGTATAGTTTAATAGAAAGAATTAATTTATTCTTTAATCTAATCTATAATGATTAATTTATTCTTTTTTTTTACTAAAGCAGATGCAATGCAATCTAACTCATAATAAAATAATTTTTTACCCTAGATTTTACCGTTGATATACATGTTTTAATGACACAAGAATCGTTTTTTAATGCTTTAAACTGATAAATATTATCAGGTACATTTTGGTAACTGACACGTTAAGAGTTTTATAGATTTTTACAAGAATCAAATTGATAAAATATATATGTTACAAGATTTAATTGTTTGATCAAATTATGTTACAACACTTTCTAAAATCAGAATAAAACACCAAATTGACCATGTTCAAATGGTTTGTAGATTCCCCTGGTCTTGTGTACAAGTTATAGGGCACCCATATTCCTTCATGTACATGTCAAATGTGGTTCATTCAAGGTGTCAGACGACGTCATCTGCCTTGTCGTTTGTCCTTTCTCCATTCCCATGGCTTCTCAGGATTCGGTAAAGCCCATAAACCGACCCGCTTTGCTCAAGCCTCCTTTCCCACTAGTTTACATAGCATTTAGAATTTGACAGTTTTTTCAAGTTTTGATTGAAACAAGTGCAGGAATGGAGAATTGATCTGTTGGTTACTCACAGTTGCTAGTTCTATACGTTGGTCATAAGCAGAGTAATGCCATGCAAGCCCCTTTTTCAACATAATTTCCTGTACGAATTTTCCATTGCAATATATATCTCTGACGCAACGGCCGTATCGATCTTCCCCATAGACGAGAACTCGTAAGCATTTCCCACCAACAAGCTTAACCAACTCTTTTTTCGCTTCTTTTCCGTATGGTATTGAACTCTCTGGTGCATCTATGTTAGACTAGTAGTTAAAGAAGCTGTTATTCAGCAGTTAAGGTTGTTAGTTCGCAGTTATTCAGCAGTTATAGCCTTCATGCTATAAATGTAATGTACAGCAACCTCTTATGATATGAAATGTAGTATGAAGAATTCTTAACATGGTATCAGAGGTTCCTCTCTTCTTGGGAACTGCTTCTTGATTTTCTGCGTATCTCATGTCTTCTACCATTTTAGATTAAAATTAAAAAGAAAAAAAAATCATTTAACCTCCATAGCTAATGTTATGTAGCTAACTCATCTCAATCAAACTGTAAATTAAAATGTAAGATTCTATCCGAACCACCACCAAATAAAATGATTTATGAATCAAGTTAATTTTAAAGGTGAGTTTGGAAAAGCCGTGCATTTATCTGCAATTAGTATAAAAACAGCAGTGATAATGAGATTAGATGTCGTAACGATATTGTAACGTGAGATAAAAAAGTAGACCAAACACACCACATCGCCCATCCAAACCTACCATTTTAAGTCTTGTTTCAAAACAATTTTAAACTGAAATTTTCCCGATTAAAAAATTCTTTTACTTTCAAAAGAATTGAATTGATCCGAAATAAAATATACGAAATTCAAATCTATTTCAAAGCGAATCAAACTGATAAATCAGATAACACAGCATCTATAATCACTTTCACCGAGTTGTATTAAGTTGTAACAAGACACAAGAACTAGAATTGAGATGTTGATATTAGATAAATGATCCGACCATAATTAGGGACAAAAAAATGATTGTTGAAACGAATTTATTAAATTTATAATTGGTAAATAATTAAATTAGGGACGAAAAAATTGAGCACGAAGTATTAGTAAATAATTAAGGCATAATGACTTTTTGGCCCTCCAACTTAAAAAAAAATTTATTTTAGCTCTTTATTTTTTTACCTTTTTTTAAAACTCTTAAACTTGCATTTTTTTCTGTAAAATTACTCCATAATTGATGAAAAGTTAACATTTGATAACTTTATTAATGTGGCATACACGTGGATTGCCACATGGATGACATGTCAGTATTTAATTATTTATTTTAAATTTTAAAAAATATATTAAAAATAATTTTATATTTTTTAATAATTTAATGATTATTAATTTTAAAAAATAGTTTTTATGTTTTTTAAAATTTTTAAAAATTAATTAAATACTGACATGTCATCCACTTGCAATCCAAGTGTATGCCATATTAGTAAAATTTAAAAAATGTAAACTTTTTCATCCATTTTGGGGTGATTTGATAAAAAATATAATTTTAAGGGCTAAAAGAGATAAAATTTTAAATAAAGGAATAAAATAATTTTTTTTTATAAAGTTGCAGGACCAAATAAATTATTATGCCAATAATTAAATAATTATAATAAGAAAAATATATTAAATTTAGTTAAAATTATCTTAAGAATACCACATTTAAAATTTAAAAATAGTGATAATATTATCAATATCTCGTTATTTATCTTTCAAAATCTTAAACTCTTTCATTAAAATTCATTTGAAACTCATTCTTTATCTTTATTTATTTTAACAATCATATTTTTATTAATTCACAAAACTATATAATTAGTTTTTGTACTCATAATCTGCAGAATTTGAACTACTCTCCTAATTTTGTTCTATCTCTATGAGTTTTGCACCAACATCTCAATGGAGACCTCTAGATGAAAGAGGTTAATTCACTTTCTCCCTTCTCTCTCTTCTCTCATGTATTTTTTATATCTGTTCTAGTATTCATGTTCGGGGTTCATTGTTACCCTTCTTAATAATGTCATCTTCAGGGCTCAAACGTTATTATCTTAATAGGAGTACAATGTACCTTGCCACTGCCTCTAACAATTATTGATTTTATATTCCCTTATTGATAATTCATACTTTTTTTAATTTTATGTAGAAGCCATGAGACTTCTATGGATGTCTGCAAGTACTGTCGTATCAAGCTGGACTTTTTATTTCTTCTTTATACTAACCAATGCATCTCAAATTTCTTGAATTTGTATGAGTGGAAATTTTGGAAGATGATCGGTATGGACGATGATTGGATAGCTGTGTCCGTCTATGCAATACTATTGTTAGTTCCTTTGTTTCCTTTAATGAAATTGTATAACGATGGAATATCGCGTGTGAGTGTTCATCAATTAGGGCCGATAAAAAAGTTTTCAATGGAGATTAGCGGTTTATGTTTTTTTGCTATAATCTCCAATTTCTATGTTGAGGATGTTAACTATAGTTACGGCTTTATATCATTAATCACCATATTTCCTCGTATCATTATGGTATTGGGATTTGATATTTTCGATATTTCCGTGAGAGACACTTTGATGGAAGTGGCATTGCAAGTTATTATGATCAACCTGAGACGTAATGAATTCATCGTATGTGTTACAAATTTAGGGCTGCTTATTGCTTTTATAATACATAGATTTAGATGTATTCATCTTCAACCATCGCATGCAAAGGCAAAGGCAAAGGCAACGGTAAAGGCAAAGGCAACGGCAACAGCAACAATGACAACTACAACGACAACAACAACGGCAAAAATAGCAACAACAACAATGACAATGACAACGACAATAAAAATGGCAAAAGGAGAGACTATGTTGAATGGTCATAAACTGATTTTAAATGAGCAGCAAGAGCTTAGAAGAAGCACACGATATAAGCATTTTTCCTATTCTTCTCCACTGTATTTGCAGTAACTCTTTTCTTTTTGGAAATTACAGAATAAGATTCCAAGTACACTTTTTTAATTACTAAATCTTTTAATTCCGGGAGGGCCTAAAAGCAATTTAACCATTTGGCTAATAGGGCGAAGGCGCTGCCTTCCCTTGGTCTTGTCAGTGACTTCATTTTTTACTTGGCTGGGGAGGATATTATAAGGTTTATTTGTGTTTCTAATCCCTCTATTATGCTAGAAGTTGAAATTTAATTCTTTTACATTATTTGATCTCTTAACTTTTATAATACTTGTAAGCATTTATTTATTTTACAGACATCTCGAATACTATCACGTTAAATCGTAAGAAAACCTGAAAATTGCACCTTGTGGCTACTAGTTAAATCCATGGAATTCATACAAAAAGGCCATTTTGCATATCATTGCAATTTATATGTACACATTTTTAGTTGCTCACGTCCAAAATTGATAGGAATTAAATTGCTTTAATTTATTAGAGGGATTAATTTACTCAACATCAAAATTGAAAGGTATCGGAAAAATCATTTTACCTACCTTAGCTAACTCATTTCAAAGAACCATAAATTAAAATGTAAGGATCACCATCAAATAGAATTATTCATGAACCAAGCTAGGCCTAACTCATGTTTCAAACAATTTTCAAACTCAAATTGATCCGATCAAAAAGTTCATTTTACCTTTAAAATATTAGATTAGCTAGAAGTAAAAAAAGTACTAAACCAAGCCTAACCTAAATTGTATTAAGTTGTAACAAGACATAAGAACTAGAATTGAGATGTTGGCATTGGCTACATGATCCAATAATTATGCCAATAATTGCATAATTATAATGGGAGAAATAAAATATTCTATGTTAAATTTAGTTGAAATTCTCTTTACAATACCACTTTTAAAATTTAAAAATAGTGAAAATCTTGTTAACAATATCACTTTCAAATGTTGGTATGAGTGGAAATTTTGGAAGATGATCTGTATGGACAAGAACGATATAGAAATGTTGCTCATCATAACATTCTTGTTAGTTAATTAATTCGCATCTTTCATTGAAATTACTTGACCATGGAATATTCCGTGTGAGTGTTAATCAATTAGGGCCAAGAAAAAAGTTTTCAATGGAGATTAGTGGTTTATGCTTTTTTGCTATAATCTCCAATTTCTATGTTGAGGATGTTAACTATTGTTATGACTTTATATCACTAATCATCATATTTCCCCGTATCATTATGGTATTGGGATTCGATATTTTCGATATTTCCATGAAAGACACTTTGTTGGAGGTGGCATTGCAAGTTATTGTGATCAATTTGAGACATAATGAATTCATCATATGTGTTGAAAAGCTAGGGGTTGCTTATTGCTTTTATAATACATAGATTTAGCTGTATTCATCTTCAACCATTGCTCGACTAGTTTTCTCTCAACAATATGGATTGGATTATGAAGAAACATTTATGTTGAAGCTGATCTCCATGCAGCTGGTATGAAGCTAGTGCAGCTGGAAGTTGGCCATGCAAGCTCGTGACAAGCATGCAGCAGCTTTGGTTTCTTGTTGCTGTTGGATTTGAACTAATGTTTTGTTATTTTGTAATCTAGTTTGTTTCTTCAACTTAGTTGGTAATATTTTGATGTAATCCATTGATTGATTGACTGAAATTTCAGCAATACAACTTGGACAATTAACTTAGTTGTTTTCAATGTAATAGAGTGGGGTTAGGTATGTGATTTGGTAGTCTTTTTTTACTTGTACTCTTCATCTTTAGTTTTTCATATGTAATGGCAATATACTAATGATGAATTATGAAATACATATTTTTTTCATCAAGTTTCTCAACTGATTCCATTGTTTCTTCTTCTGTTTTCTTCCTTCTTCTTTTCTTTTTGCTCGAATTCTTCTTGCTTGGTTAGCAAGAATCGTGACTTATGCCAAAGCTATAGCTGGACCAGTTGTTTGCACGCTCATTGACACCAACAATTGGTATCTAGAGCCTTTGTCTTAGAAGACATGTGGTGTGTAAACCATAACTCAACTGGCTTCCTCAAGTTTTTCTCTCGCAGCTCCACCAGGCTTTAGTAGTGAAGGCTTCCATATTTGGCTGGTCAAGATGAAAACATACCTTCAGGCGTTTGATCTGTGGGAAGTGGTAAACTCGGATGTTGAGCCTGCTCCACTGAGGGCCAATCCCACTGTGGCTCAGATGAGGCAACATGCAGATGAGAGGACCAAGAGGCACAAGGCCATGTCCTGTATTCAAAACTGTGTTTCTGATGTGATCTTCACCAGGATCATGACATGTGAGACCCCGAAGCAGGCTTGGGACAAGCTGAAGAAGGAATTTCAAGGCACTGAAAGGACTAGGCAGCAGCAGCTTCTAAATTTGAGAAGGGATTTCGAGAATTTGAAAATGAAAGAAGAGGAAACTGTCAAGCAATACTCTGACAAGATAATGGCTGTTGTAAACAGTATAAGCCTCCTTGGTGAGCAGTTTGATGAAGTAAGGATAGTTGAGAAGGTTCTATCTACTTTACCAGAGAGATATGAAGCAAAGATATCCTCCTTAGAGGACTCGAGGGACTTGACAAGGATCTCCCTGACTGAGCTTATCAATGCTCTCTATGCTCAAGAGCAAAGAAGAGCCAGCAGGATAGAGGAGCATCAAGAGGGTGCATTTCAGGCCAAAGTCAAGCCTAACTCGAGTAATGCTGCCTACAAAGGTAAGAAAAATTGGAGGGATAGGTCCAAAACAGATGCTCCAAGAAAATGGGATAGACCGTACAGGCATTGCAAGAAGCCTGGTCATCCAGAGGAAAAATGCTTGTTTAAGCCAGATGCCATATGTCAACATTGCAAGAAAAGAGGCCATGTTGAAAAGGTGTGTAAAGAAAAAGACAGACCTGGTCAGAATCAACCACAACACAAGGCTGCTGAGGCTCGGGTAGCTGAACAAGGTAGTGACAGTGAAGAATAAGTGTTTGCAGTCTCATGCTTAGCTGAAAAAGGGAAGGTTACAAAAGGGTAGCTCCTTGACAGTGGCTGCACCAACCACATGTCACCAGATGCATCTATCTTCAAATCTCTAGACAAAAGCTGTAAGACTAGAGTTAAAATTAGAAATGGACAATGTATTCAAGTAGAGGGCAAAAGTAATGTGATGATATCCACTCCTTCAGGTAACAAACTCATCTCAGATGTATTGCTTGTACCTGAAATCGATAGATATTTGCTGAGCATAGCTCAACTGCTTGAGAGAGGATATACAGTGCTCTTTAAAGGAAATGAGTGCCAGATTAGTGACCAAAAAGGGTCCATACTCATGACAGTAGCCATGACTGACAAGAGTTTTGTTGTGGACTGGAACAAGGGGCTAAATAGTGTCTATGCTGCTTCCATAGAAGAATCCAAGCTTTGGCATCAAAGGCTTGGTCATGCCAACTTTAAATCAATGGCTCGAATGATCAGCAAGGATATGGCTGAAAATTTCATCAAATCAGTCCAAAATGAAGATGTTTGTGAAGTTTGTCAGTTGGGAAAGCAAGCCAGGCTTCCATTTCCTACAAGAATAGCTTGGAGAGCCTCAGAGAAGCTTCAATTAGTGCACACAGATTTGTGTGGCCCTATGAAGACCGAGTCACTCAATGGCAACAGGTACTTCATTCTTTTCATTGATGATAGTACCAGATACTGCTGGATTTACTTCTTAAAGAACAAGTCTGAAGTAGTTCAAGCCTTCCTGAAGTTCAAAACAGCAGCTGAGACAGAGACTGACTGTACACTAAGGTCAATAAGATCATACAATGGGACTGAATATACTTCAGCTTAGTTCCAAGACATTTGTTCAAGAGCTGGCATCAAACATCAACTAACAAATGTGTACACACCTCAACAAAATGGGGTAAGTGAAAGAAAAAATAGAAGCTTGCTAGATATGGCCAGATGCATGATATTTAAGAAGAATTTGCCCAAAAACTTGTGGGCTGAGGCAGTTAACACTGTTGTTTATGTTCAAAACAGACTTCCAACCAAAGCCTTAGAGCAAAAGACTCCATTTGAGGCCTGGTTTGGATTCAAGCCATCACTGGCTCACTTAATAATCTTTGGCTGTTTGTGTTTTTCACAAATACCAGCTGTTAAAAGAAGTAAGTTAGACAAAAGAGCACAAGCAGGCATCTTGGTAGGATATAGCTCAGAGAAGAAAGGCTACAGGATTTTGGATCCTTCAACAAATAAGGTTTTTGCAAGTAGAGATGTTGTGTTCAATGAAAGAGCAAGCTGGAATTGGGACAAGAATGAACCTGAGGTTGTCTCTGAAGATCTTGTGTTTGATCAGACTGAGCTAAAACAAAATGATCCAGATATGGACTTTGATGATGTACCAATCAGAGGTACCCGATCCTTGGCTGAAATCTATGAGAGGGCACATGTAGCCTTAGTAGAGCCAACATGTTCTGAAGAGGCTGCAATGCATGAAGGCTGGAAACAGGCAATGGCAGATAAAATTGCCATGATCGAGAAGAACCAAACTTGGGAGCTGGTTGAGAAGCCTGCTAACAGGAAAATTATTGGAGTAAGATGGGTCTACAAGGCAAAACAGAATGCTGATGGAAGTTTGAATAAACTGAAGGCTAGGCTGGTGGTAAAAGGATTCAATCAAAAATATGGACTGGATTACTTTGAAACATATGCTCCTGTTGCCAAACTAGATACAATCAGGCTGATTGTTGGGTTTGCAGCTCAAATGAACTGGAACATACATCAACTTGATGTAAAATCAGCTTTTCTAAATGGAATCCTTGAAGAGGAGATCTATGTCGAGCAACCAGAGGGATTTAAAGTACCAGGGAAGAAAGACTTGGTTTACAGACTAAGGAAGGCCTTATATGGCCTAAAACAAGCCCCCATAGCATGGTATGCTCGAATTGACTCTTATCTACTCAGTTTGAATTTCGAAAGAAGTGCTAGTGAGCCAACTTTGTATTTCAAGAAAAACAAAACTAAAACTCAGCTTGTGGTGTCATTGTATGTGGATGACTTATTGGTGACAGGAGGAGATGAAGTTGTTTTGGCAGAATTCAAGACAAAGATGATGCAAATGTTCGAAATGACTGACCTGAGACTGATGACATACTTTTTAGGAATGGAAGTAAGCCAGAAACAAGGAAGAATCTTCTTGAATCAGAAGTCATTTGCCTTGAAAGTGTTGACAAAGTTTTCAATGCAGAATTGCAAGCCAACTCCTACACCTATTGTAGCTGGATTAAAATTATCAAGACAAGAGGGTCATGAAGAAGGTTGTGAAACTACCTATAGAAGCTTGATTGGTTGTCTCTTGTACTTGACTGCAACGAGACCAGACATCATGTATGCAGTAAGTTTGCTTTCTAGATTCATGCACTGCTGTAATGAACAACATTTTCAAGGTGCAAAACGAGTACTGAGATACATTAAAGGTACTCTAAGTCGTGGTCTCTTATATAGCAAGGCTAAGGAACTGAAATTGAAAGGGTATACAGATAGTGATTGGGCTGGTTCCAAAGACGACATGAAAAGTACATCGCGGTATGCCTTCATATTGGGGTCAGCAATGGTCTGTTGGAGTTTCAAAAAGCAGTCTTTAGTGGCTCAATCGACAGTTGAGGCTGAGTATGTAGCTGCTGCTAGTGCAATAAATCAAGCCATTTGGCTAAGGAAAATCTTAGCAGATTTGAACCTTTCTCAAAAGGAAGCAACAGAGATACTTTGTGACAACAAGTCTGCTGTTGCAATTGTAAAGAACCCTGTCTTCCATGGTAGAACTAAGCACTTTGACATAAAGTTGCATGTGATAAGGGAGATGGAGCAAGCTTGTGAAATAAAGCTGGTTCATTGCAATTCGGAGGATCAAATCGCTGACATTTTGACCAAGGGTCTTTGTGCATCGAAATTTAACAAGCTAAGAAGACTTATGGGAGTTTGCAACATGGAGCTCAAGGAGGAGTGTTGAAGCTGATCTCCATGCAGCTGGTATGAAGCTAGTGCAGCTGGAAGTTGGCCATGCAAGCTCGTGACAAACATGCAGCAGCTTTGGTTTCTTGTTGCTGTTGGATTTGAACTAATGTTTTGTTATTTTGTAATCTAGTTTGTTTCTTCAACTTAGTTGGTAATATTTTGATGTAATCCATTGATTGATTGACTGAAATTTCAGCAATACAACTTGGACAATTAACTTAGTTGTTTTCAATGTAATAGAGTGGGGTTAGGTATGTGATTTAGTAGTCTTTTTTGACCTGTACTCTTCATCTTTAGTTTTTCATATGTAATGGCAATATGCTGATGATGAATTATGAAATACATATCTTTTTCATCAAGTTTCTCAACTGATTCCATTGCTTCTTCTTCTGTTTTCTTCCTTCTTCTTTTCTTTTTGCTCGAATTCTTCTTGCTTGGTTAGCAAGAATCGTGACTTATGCCAAAGCTATAGCTGGACCAGTTACTTGCACGCTCATTGACACCAACAATTTAGCCCGGTGGCAAAGATTACAACTGTTCAAGTTTTACTAGAATTGACAGCTAGAAAGTTTTGAAAGCTGTGGCATATGGACGTCAAGGATGCTTTCCTACATGGAGAACTTGACAAGGACATCTACATGGAGCAACCAAGAGGTTTCGAGAACAATATCCATTCTGAGTATGTTTACAAATTGAAGAAGGCACTTTACGGCTTGAAGTAGGTTCCAAGAGCATGGTACAGGAAGATCGGTGAGTTCTTAAAACAAAGTGGTTTTACAATTGCTCATTCATATTCTAGGTTATTTGTGAAAGCAAATCAAGGAAAACTAGCTATAATGCTAGTATATGTGGATGACTTAATCATCACGGGATATTATTGCAAGGAAATTTAGCAAACAAAGGAAAATCTTTTTATCAAATTTCATATGAAGGAACTAAGAGAACTCAAACATTTTCTTAGACTTGAAGTAAAGCGCACAAAGGAAGGATTATTTTTGAGCCAACAGAAAAACATGAAGGATCTTCTATAGAGGTATGGGATACTTGACTGCAAGTCTATCTCCACTCCCATGGATCCCAATATAAAACTAGGAGTATATGAAGGAAAACATTTAGAAGATGTAACTATGTATCGGTAGCTGGTCGAAAGTCTTATCTATCTTAATCTAAGCTGGCCAGTCATAATTTATGCAGTTGGAGTGGCTAGTCGATACAAGAGTAATCCTAAGAAGCCTCATCTCAATACAGTACGGTGCATCCTGAAGTATGTTAAAGGCACCATTAATTTTTTTATTTTATACAAGAAAACAAAAGAATATCTGTTGGTTGGATATTGTGATGTCGACTGTGCTGGAGACTATGATACGTAACGATCAACAACGAGGTACATCTTCAGCCTTGGATCAAGAGCAATATCATGGTGCAGCAATAGACAACCAATAGCGTCATTATCAAGCACCGAAGTGGAATATTGGTCGGCAACATCAGTGACACAAAGGAGTATTTGGCTGAAACAACTGATGGAAGATCTTTATTAGCCAACAGACTATCAAGTAAGGCTTCTCTACAATAATTTATTAGTCTTACGTCTAGCAAAGAATCCGATCTTTCATGCAAGAACAAAACATATAGAAGTGCATTATCATAATATTTGCGATGAGGTCCCTGAAGAGGAGATCAATATGGTGGCAACAAAGACAAATGAGCAAGTTGCAGACATATTTATGAAAAGTCTAAGTAAACCAGAGTTTGAGAAGTTTAGAGAAGCACTCGATATGATTTGCAAATCATTTGTAGAAAGAAGTTTGCATTCAAAGGGAGTGTTGAAAGTCAATGCAAATTCTAGATAAAAACTAAAGTTAACTTTTAAAAGATAATTTCTTTAGAATATTCTACAATAAAAAATAAAAATAAAAAAGAAGATATTATCTAGAAGATTAGATATTATACATGAACATTCTAGTTATTAGATATTTGTAATATTAATGGTAAGGATGTTGACATGTGCCAATAATTCAATGGTCACTAAACTCTATAAATAGGGGTAGGAGCTTTCATTTTTTGTGTGTGTGCAATAGAGATGCAACCTTCACTCGGTGGATGAACAATATTTGCATTATGCAAAACGTTATCACTGTACTTAACGAAATTACGTAATAACAATAATACAAAAGATAAAATTCCTAATGCTACTATTCTATTAATTAAATTATGACGGATAGAATACGTTGATGCAAAGGAGAGGTCCATAAATATTATGGTATTTGTAAACATAAAATCGGGTATTGCAAACCTAGATGAAGATAAATTCATTACTCCTAAAAAGTAACAAATCCATACAAAATATTGGTCCATATCATTTCAAGCAGTTATTTTATATAGGAAAAAATAGTCTCCCCAGCTGGTAACGAACTCTAGACATGTCTTAATTATAATCTCATATTTTTCCAACTTCGTGTAAACATTGGCAGGTAAAACATAACAAGAGAGAAGAATCAAGTGTCAAATAGGGAACAGAACAGGAACGTAATACCATGGACTTACAAAGACTTTAAACAGGTTTTCTCCTAAAGCAGAATGTGCAAGAGAGAAGAGAACCCCAAAATAAGCTATTACTAAAAGAGCTATCCATGCAAAAGTTTCCTTTCCAGGCATTTTGGCCGAAAGAAGTAAAAAATGGAAAGTATGAGAAATGAGATGAGAAGGGTTGAAGGAAGAAAGTAGTGAGCTTGAAGGAATCGGGAGCTTGAAGTAATCGGGAGCTTGAAAGAAGAGTGCAGAAAGTAGAGAACTTAAAGGTCGAATGAAGAAAGGAGGAGCTTGAAAGAAAAAAGAGGAGCTTGAAGGTTGAAGGTTGAAGACTTTGTTAAAGATGGCATCAATTTGAGACATAATGAATTTATAGTATCTGTTGCAAATTTAGTACTAAGAGCTAGATGTATTCATCTTCAACCATAGCATGAAACAACAACAACAACAACAAATAAATAAAAAATTAATTTGTTTGTGTCATACATGTGAATTGCCACATGAATGACATGTCAGTATTTAATTAATTTTTAAAAGTTTTTATAATTTTTTAATATTGTTAATTTTTTAAAATTGTTTTTAAAATTTTTTTTGAATTTTTAAAATTTTAAAAAACTAATTAAATGATGGCGTGTCATCAATGTGGTAATCCAAGTGTATGTCACATTAATAAAGTTAAAAAACCGTTAACTTTTTCATCCATTTTGAAAGTAATTTAACAAAAAAATACAAGTTTAAAGACTAAAAAAGACTAAATTAAATAGATAACTAAAATGATTTTTTTATAAAATTAAAAGACTAAATAAATCATTATATCAATAATTAAATAAATATAATGGGACAAATAAAATATTCTTATATTAAATTTAGTTGAAATTATCTTTAAAATACCACTTTTAAAATTTAAAAATAGTGAAAATCTTGTTAACAATATCACTTTCAAACTCTTAAACTCTTTCACTAAAATTCATTGTTCATCCTTCTTTCTTTATTTTAAAAATTATGTTTTTATTAATTCACAAAACTATATAATTTCATTTTGTGCTCATAATCTGCCGATTTGAATTATTCTTCTAATTTTGTTCTATTCCTATGAGTAATCCACCAGCATCTCGATTCAAATCTCCATTTCATTTCGACTTTTAATTCACTTTCTTTTTTTTCTCGTTTTTTTTTATTATTGTTTTTCTCATGTCTATTTTATAGTTCATGTTCGGGTTAATGATTGTCTCTATTAATAAAGCTCGAACCTTGTTCTTCTTATGAGTGTGATGTGACTTACCACTACACCTAACATTTATTGGTTTTGTATTCCTTTATTTTATTAAATTGCATCTTTGATTTTTCCTTTTTAGAATGAATTATGAAACTTGTTTGCCATTATTAAGTATTGACTCGTAATTTTATACAGAATTTGTGCAGCTTATTTGGACATTTGCACGTACTATCGCATCGGCTTAGACTTTTTTTTTCTTTGTTATCCTAACCACAGACATCTCAAATTTCTTGAATTTGTGCAGCTTATTTGGACATTTGCACGTACTATCGCATCGGCTTAGACTTTTTTTTTCTTTGTTATCCTAACCACAGACATCTCAAATTTCTTGAATTTGTATGAGTGGAAATTTTGGAAGATGATCGGTATGGACAAGTAAGATGCAAAACTGTGGCTCTTGATGACATTCATGTCAGTCACTTCATATTTTTCATTGAAATTATATGACTATGGAATACCGTGTGTGAGTGTTAATCAATTAAAGCCAATAAAAAAGTTTTCAATGGAAATGAGTGGTTTATGCTTTTTTGCTATAATCTCCAATTTCTATTTTAAGAAAGTTAACTATTGTTACGGCTTTATATCACTAATCACCATATTTTCTCGTATCATTATGGTATTGGGATTCGATATTTTCAATATTTCCATGAGAGATACTATGTTGGAGGTGGCATTACAGGTTATTGTATCAATTTAAGACATAATGAATTCATTGTATGTCTTACAACTCTTTGGCTGCTTATTGCTTTTATAATACATAGATTTAGATGTATTCATCTTCAACCATAGCATGAAACAACAACAAAAGCAATGGCAATAGCAACAGTAACAACAACAGCGACAATAACAACAAAAATGGAAAAAGGAGAGACTATGGTGAATGATCATAAACTGATTCTAAATGAGCAGCAAGAGCTTAGAAGAAGCTCATGGTATAAGCATTATTCTTATTCTTCTCCATTGTACTTGCAGTAACTCTTTTCTTTTTTGAAATTACAGAATAAAATTCCAAGTACTTTTCAATCAGCATTGCCTAAAAAGCAATTTAACCATTTGGTTAATAGGGTCAATGCCCTGCCTTCCTTTGGTTTTGTCGGCGACTTCGTTTTTAAAATTTAAAAATAGTGAAACTTTTATTGATATCATTAAGGGTTTTTTACTGAAATAAATTTTTTAAAAAAATTATATATCAAAATAGGTTCGGAGCAAGTGAAGCAGAAGGAAATGGATAACCGGGTTGACCCGGATCGGATTTCGTTTCCCGGTTAGTAAAAATATGGTTCGATGATGCACTTAAGGAAGCTAAAGCTGGTGATACCATATGCAAGTACTTGTTGGACAAATGAATTGCAATGGCTTTGGTGTTCCTAAAGATATCCGAAAGGTTATCATTTATGCATGCTTGTTTATGGCTATAAATGCTTTTAAAAGGCCTAAATTGATTCATTTTTGTAGCTTTTCAATTGATGTAGCTGCTGTCTTCTAGATGCTTTGAAAAAGAGCTAAATTTGATCCACTTGCTTATTTTTTGTTCCCTTTGTGTATCCTTTGATGATCATTTGTTTTATCATCTTTTGTTCTTTCAACTGTTACTGTATTTGCTATTGAGATAATAGATTATTATGACTGATTTGTATATAGTTATATTTTCTTTTTAATGGATTTTGGTAGTTTATGGATTGTATCGATGGGGATTTTGCATGCTGAACAGATCTTTATGCAAATCTATGCTCAGAAAATTTGAATGGAGCTCTGGCCCTACATGAAGATGTTTCGATTCGGCTGACATGAATACGATGTTACGTCTTTGTTTGTTAAATGGTGTTCATATGTTTGGGTTGAGCATGCCGAATTATGGTACAATGCTCCCCTTAGAGATCAATTTTAGGAGCAGATCTATGTTTCAAAAGCAATGTGTATGACCCTGCAGATACACAATAGTTAACAATCTCGAATCACAGTAGTACATTAGAACACAAAAAAAAAATCACTGCAATACCATTAACATCAGTACATAACTAATCTTTTTGATGTTATGGGCCTTTTTTATACCTCAACATCTGCCTTTTGATGTCTGCTCAAGGTCTCAACAATAAGCCTAGCAACCTCTTCAGGTGTTTTTGGTGAAGGTTTTGCTTCTTTCCATGCTTGCAATAGCTTCCCATACCTTAATGTAAAACAGACCAAAAATAGTCAACCTGATGGTGTTGATAATCATCATTATCATCACATATGTTAGTTACCATTTGACTTGAGCCTTCCTTGATGATACAACATGCTCACTGAGATCTTCAGGGACCTAGAAGAAACCAATTTCCAATTTTAAATAAACAGATAAGCTTTTTTCAGCTCAAAAAGATCAACAAAGAGAACAAACAAAAATAATCATTTCCTGGGATGTGGTTTCAAAGTTGAAGTGATCATGGGCAAGAGCTGAAACCCCAGGAGCTGTAGTGGTATAAGGTGTCCTTACTAAATCAGAATCCCCACTGGTGGAGGCTTTGCAACATTTCCCATATAGGAACCTAAGAGCATTTCCCATTTACAAATGCTAAAATGTCTCAAAACATACATATATGAAACATTAGTAGCAAATGGCCTCAACTCAAACACGCTCAAACAGAGGCAAATAGAACATTAGAAATGACCATAATTACACTCTAGTACACGAGTATGGAAAACTAACAACCAAGAGAATTGCTCCTGAGTTTGCAATTTACTAAAATGACCATTGCTGGAATAAAAATTACTGTTTGGATAGATTCAAGCAGAAGAAATTTCATCATTTTTGAACAAAACATTTTCAAAATTCACTCACAAAATACAAATATTCTTATAAAAAAAAGTTTGAACAACTTTAATTGAAATCAACAGAGATAAACAGAAATTATATTGGAGGGCCCAAAGACTGCCAAATGGAAGATAGTTTTAAAGGAATATCCGTTGCAAACGGAGGATTTTGGTTTGTTGTAGTAGAGGTAGAAGGTATGAGTCCTGCATCCAATTAAAAGAAATTGAATGATATTACTATAAATAGTGATCACAAAACAACTGAATATTTATATCTGAATAAAACATCATACCTCACTTCCCTAAATATAGAACTGGGAACTCGTCGAACCGAGGTGATCGTGCTTTCTTCGGCAACGGTCTGTGATGATTGGTTACAGAATCTCATAGTTGATGAGAAGTCACCACCCAAGAGTCTATGCAGAAGAAGAGGCGTTGGCGGCTCCAAGTACGTTCCTGTTTTGTTCCCTATTTGACACTCTCCCTGTTTTCCCTGCTAATATTTACACAATGTTAGGAAAATATGGAATTATAATTAAAACATGTAAAACGTCACCCTCTGAGGTGTGAGCCTACTGCCAGTGTCGAGATTTAGCTTGCTCTGAGGTGTGAGAGCAGACGTCACCCTCTTGCACCTACTTCTAGTTTTGAGGTTGAGCCTACCGCCGGTGTGAGTACGCTTGCTCCAAGGCATGAAAGTAAACATCGCCTGACTTGGAGTAGGATTGACATGGTGTCAACCATGTACGTTCCCGAGGCAAAACTTGATTCACCTTTGCTTACGCCTCTTCATCACCTTCACTCGGTGGATGAACAACATTTGCATTATACAAAACGTTATCACTGTTCTTAACGAAATTACGTAATAACAATAATACAAAGGATAAAGTTCCTAATGCCACTGTTCTATTAGTTAAATTATGATGGATAGAATACGTTGATACAAATGAGAGGTCGATAAATATTATGTTATTTGTAAACATAAAACCGGGTATTACAAACCTAGATGAACATAAATTCATTACTCCTAAAAAGTAATAAATCCATACAAATTGTTGGTACATATCATTCCAAGGATT
Source organism: Gossypium hirsutum (assembly GCF_007990345.1). NCBI lineage: Eukaryota > Viridiplantae > Streptophyta > Magnoliopsida > Malvales > Malvaceae > Gossypium > Gossypium hirsutum. Next base: position 117,812,405 of record NC_053433.1, on the reverse strand, counting down.
TATTTTATATAAGAAAAAAGAGCCTCTCCAGTTGGTAACGAACTCTAGACATGTTTTAATTATAATTCCATATTTTCCCAACATCGTGTAAATATTAGCAAGGAAAACAAGGAACAAAACAGGAACGTACTTGGAGCCGCCAACGCCTCTTCTTCTACATAGACTCTTGGGTGGAGACTTCTCATCAACTATGAGATTCTATAACCAATCATCACAGACCATTGCCGAAGGAAGCACGATCACCTCAGTTCGACGAGTTCCCAATTCTATATTTAGGGAAGTGAGGTATGATGTTTTATTCAGATATAAATATTCAGTTGTTTTGTGATCATTATTTATAGTAATATCATTCAATTTCTTTTAATTGGATGTAGGACTCATACTTTCTACCTCTACTACAACAAACCAAAATCCTCCGTTTGCAAGGGAAATTCCTTCAAAACTATCTTCCATTTGGCAGTCTTTGGGCCCTCCAATATAATTTCTGTTTATCCCTGTTGATTTCAATTAAAGTTGTTCAAATTTTTTTTATAAGAATATTTGTATTTTTTGAGTAAATTTTGAAAATATTTTGTTCAAAAATGATGAAATTTCTTCTGCTTGAATCTATCCAAACAGCAATTTTTATTCCAGCAATGGACATTTTAGTAAATTACAAGCTAAGGAGCAATTCTCTTGGTTGTTAGTTTTCCATACTCGTGTACTAGAGTGCAATTATGGTCATTTCTAATGTTCTATTTGCCTCTGTTTGAGCGTGTTTGAGTTGAGGCCATTTGCTACTAATGTTTCATATATGTATGTTTTGAGACACTTTAGCATTTGTAAATGGGAAATGCTCTTAGGTTCCTATATGGGAAATGTTGCAAACCCTCCACCAGTGGGGATTCTGATTCAGTAGGGCCACCTTATACCACTACAGCTCCTGGGGTTTCAGCTCTTGCCTATGATCACTTCAACTTTGAAACCACATCCCAGGAAATGATTATTTTTGTTTGTTCTCTTTGTTGATCTTTTTGAGCTGAAAAAAGCTTATTTGTTTGTTTAAAATTGGAAACTAGTTTCTTCTAGGTCCCGGAAGATCTCAGTGAGCATGTTGTATCATCAAGGAAGGCTCAAGTCAAATGGTAACTAACATATGTGATGATAATGATGATTATCAACACCATCAGGTTGACTATTTTTGGTCTGTTTTACATTAAGGTATGGGAAGCTATTGCAAGCATGGAAAGAAGTAAAACCCCCACCAAAAACACCTGAAGAGGTTGCTAGGCTTATTGTTGAGACCTTGAGCAGACATCAAAAGGCAGATGTTGAGGTATAAAAAAGGCCCATAACATCAAAAAGATTAGTTATGTACTGATGTTAATGGTATTGCAGTGATTTTTTTTTTGTGTGTTCTAATGTACTACTGTGATTCAAGATTGTTAACCCTTGTGTATCTCCAGCCTCTCCAACTTCGTGTAAACATTAGCAGGGAAAACATAACGAGAGAGGAGAATCAAGTGCCAAATAGGGAACAGAACAGGAACGTAATACCATGTACTTACAAAGACTTTAAGCAGCTTTTCTCCTAAAGCAAAATGTGCAAGTAAGATGAGAACCCCAATATAAGCCGTTACTGAAAGGGCTATCCATGCAATAGTTTCCTTTCCAGGCATTTTGGCCGAAAGAAGTAAAAAATGAAAGGTATGAGAAGTGTTCTGAGAAGGGTTGAAGGAAGAAAGTAGTGAGCTTGAAGGAATCGGAAGCTTGAACGAAGAAAGCAGAGAGCTTGAAGTAATCTGGAGCTTGAAGGAAGAATGCAGAAAGTAGAGAACTTAAAGTCGAATGAAGAAAAGAGGAGCTTGAAAGAAAAAGGAGGAGCTTGAAGGTTGAAGGTTGAAGACTTTGTTAAAGATGGCATCAATTTGAGAATAATGAATTTATAGTATGTGTTGCAAATTTGGTGCTGAGAGTTAGATGTATTCATCTTCAACCATAGCATCAAAACAACAACAACAACAATCAAAAAAAAAAATGGCAAAAGGAGAGACTATAGTGACAAATCATAAACTGAATAAAGCTCACGGCATAAGCACTATTCCTATTCTTCTACATTTTACTTGGACTAACCCTTTTCTTTGTCCTTACTCCTTTGTCCTTTGTGTCCTATGAAATAATTCCTTGTACGAATCTGTTATATCACTTGTAAATAAGGAACACAGGTGCACCTGGTTTTCACATGAATGAATGAATAATTCTCTTTCATCATCACTATTCTAATAGTGAGCTTGAAGGAATCGGGAGCTTGAAGGAAGAAAGCAGGGAGCTTGAAGTATTCTGGAGCTTGAAAGAAGAGTGCAGAAAGCAGAGAACTTAAACGTCGAATGAAGAAAGGAGGAGCTTGAAGGTTGAAGGTTGAAGACTTTGTTAAAGAAGGCATCAATTTGAGACATAATGAATATATAGTATGTGTTGCAAATTTCATCTTCAACCATAGCATGAAACAACAACAACAACAAAAAATTGGCAAAAGGAGAGACTATGGTGACTAATCATAAACTGATTTTAAATGAGGCTTAGAAGAAAGCTCACGGAATAAGCACTATTCCTATTCTTCTACATTTTACTTGGACTAACCCTTTTCTTTTCGAAGAAATTACAGAGATAAAATTCTAAGTACTAAATCGTTTAATTTTGTGTAGGGCCTAAAAAGCAAAATACAACATAAAAGTCCTACAAACAGATAATGTTACCTTAGTCGAATCTGATACTTTTGAGCAAGAATCTCTTCGTTTTGAAGGTCTATGACCCTGCAGATACACAATGGTTAACAATCTCGAATCACAGTAGTACTACAAATTTGAGAAGTTGAATGTAGCTAACTGGTATCCTGATTCGATAATCTTGTGGCAAAGTTCATCAGCTCTGGCATATTTTTTCTTAGCACGAGCTTTCGATCTTCAAACCGCATCCTAGGAAGCACCGACACGGGGAAAATCCCCTCGTACCAGTGTCGTACTGGTGTCCGACACGGACACGCCACAGACACCGCTGTATATGTACCGGACACGCTTTGAAGCGTGTCAAAAAAGGACACTCCCGGACTTTACTTTGGCCTGAATCAGAAACGGAAAAAAAACACATATACAAGAATAAAACTTTAGTAAACAGAAAAAATGAACTTTAACATTTAATTGTGATAATTTATGGGATTTTTAACATACCTGATTCGCTTATATGAAGATGATGATGCTGGGTTTTTTTTTTTTTTGCAGAGAATGAAATACAGAGCAAAGGATGGTAAATGAGAAGGGAAAAAAGGGTTAATGGGGAAGAAAATAAAAGGGCTGCATAAGAAAGAAAAAAAAAATAGTTAATGCTGTGTAAGAAAGAAAAAAAGATAGTTAATGTATTGTCTTATATAGTTATAAATTTATAATGGGGTAAGAAAGTAAAAAAAAAATTGATTATATTTACATTTTATTATTTTTTATTGCTGTATCCTACAGTATCTGTGTCCTAATTTTTTAAAAATTACCATGTCGCCGTATCCGTATCATGTTGTATCCGAATTGCGTGTCCGTGTCCGTGTCCATGCTTCAAACTGCATTCATAAGAACGACTCTAGGTATGTTCGATGACTCCCTAGGATTATCAATATTCACATACACATTTGAACTATCCCCATCTGGTACTGAATTTCCATCTACTTAATTTAAGTTAAGCAAGTATTCGGCATCAAAATGATCAAATTCTATACATATACTTGTCGAGGGGAGGTCTCTCTTTAGGCTGGTTTCGGACCTCAAAAGTGAAGGTATTGTAACGACTCAAATTTTACGGTTATAAGAAAAGTATATTTTCGAGTTTTCGTTTCTAAAAAATGGATTCGTAAATATTTTAATAAATATTTACGAAGTTAATTGAATGGTAAATTAGAGTTTAATTAAGTGAATTTAGTTTAATTAAGATTAACTAGATATAAGAATTAAATTGAATATAGTGTGAAAGTTTAATTATAGATTAAAAGAAAATAGTAGGGACCAAATGGGCAATTAAGCTACATTTGGAAGTTGAGGCAGCATATAAGGAAATGTTTAGAAATTTTGTTGTTTTATTATTATTTTATCTTATTATATTAGAAAAATAAATTAAATTTATGACAAATGTATGGTTGAGATAGAGCCCATGTGTAATTATTAAAATAAAAACATTTGTAATATAGATATTAGTAATTAAATAGATATTTATTATTTATTATTATTGTACAATTGTATTAATTATATTTGTTATTAAATAGATTTTTATAAAAACAATTATTAATATAAACTAATATATATATGTGTGTTATAAAAGAAACAAAGATGAAACATAAAAGAAAAAGAAAGAAAGTTACAGAGAGCAAAATGGGAAAGGAAGAAAGAAAGGAGAAAGAAAAGAAAAAGGGAAAATTCAGGATTTGAAGCTTGAAGCTTAAATAGGTAAGTCAATCAAGTCCTTTTTACTTAATTTTGATGTTTTAGAAGCCTTGGAATAAGGTTTTGATGAAATTAAGTTGATATTTTGAAAGTTATTAGATTACTAGATATTGTTCATGTTGAATAAAAAGATGAATTAAGGATTTAATTGAATAAACTTCAAGCTAGAATTGATAAAAAGGATTAATTTGTGAAGTAAGCTATAAGTTTTATGTTGTAGGGACTAAATTGAGGAAAATTCAAAATTAGGAAAATATGCTGGAATTTTAATAGTTCAATTTGAGTTTGGATAAAATTTGAATAGAAATAGAGAGTGAATTTAATTAGGAAAGTGAGTAAACTTAGTGAAGATAAAATTGGGAATAAGGTAGGAATTGATTAGAAATTTAATTATTTATTATAATTAATGTTGTAATTAATAGTATAACTATTTTAATTTCCGTAGCTAACATTCTGCCGGAAACCTCGGCCAAGAAAGGACAAGGCAAAGCCGATGAGGGTTAGCTCAGAAATTACGGTTTGTATTTCTATAATCCAAACTTAATTATTAATTGTTATATTTTTATTTAATGCATATTGCAAGTGTTGAAGTGAAAATTTTTATGTTCTATAATGGAAATAAATTGATTTGGTATATGATGAATTTATTGAATTATATATATTGATTGAATTGAATTATATTTATATTTATATGTTAAAAATATGAATATGTGACTATTGTGGAATTAAAAAGGAACTTGAATTGATGATGGATGAGTATTGATATTGAAATGTATATTGATGAAAAGTGAAATTGAATTGATTGTAAATGAATTAAAAGTAATACTGAATTAAGAAAGTGAATCGATAACCCTATTAACTGTATCGGGTTAAGTCGGATATAGTTGGCATGCCATAGGATTTGGAAGAGTACGAGATTTACCGGTTTTGTCGATCAGGCACTTTATGTGTCGTATATCAGGCACTTTATGTGTCGTATTTCAGGCACCTCGTGTGTCGTTTCAGGAACTTATGTGTCGTATACTGATTAGGTACTATGTACCGTTTTAGGCACAATGTGCCATACTAGTGCGTTGGGTTGGAATCCATATATCCGTCAATGTCCGAGTCATGTTAATAGGGGTAAATAAAGATACAAAATGACTGATCATTACTGAATAATTAACTGTTATTGAATAATCAATTATTATTGAAAAATTGATTGTTACTGAATAACTGACTGCTACTGAGCAAATGACTGTTGCTGAATAACTAATTGCTACTGAATGAAACTGATAAATTGATTGATACTGAAAAATATTGACTAATATTGAGCTTGGATTATAACGGATTACTGAATGAAATGTGATAGTTGATTATTATTTACTGAAATTGAATAATGAACAGAAGTATAAGTGAGACGTATGAATGGAAAGTACTATTGTTCAAATGATTTGTGAATTTATTGTGAAAAGCTATTTGGGTTAATAGATGATAAGAATTGAATTAGTATAAAGAATTTATCGATGTAATGAATAATTATATAATTGTGATTGTTATATGATCTTTTAAATGAATGTTATCTTTTCATATTGTTAAATGTTTGAATTATAGAAATACCACTGAGTTCATACTCAGCGTACGGTTTGTTTTCGTGCGCAGGATAAGTTAAAGTTAGATCGTTGAATCAGCATCCCAGGCCGATTCCAAATTGTAAGTAGTGAAATATGTTTATTATTGGTAATGGCATGTACCTAGGTCGTCTTTTGTTGTCATTTTGAGAAATGAATGTAAATGATGCATACGATGATATTGTCTACCTATACATGCATAGTTATATTTAATATGCTATACTATCTAATGGTATGTTTTTGATATGTTAGTGAAGAGAAATAAGAGGGAGTGATGGTAAATATTGTAGAGAAAAGAAATGAAGATGTTATAAACTTAGTTATCAACATTTTATACTAAAATAGATTTAGATAGTAGCAGTGGTTTAACTTTGAAAGTTCACCAGAAATTATAGGAATTGAATTAGAAGTTAATTAAAATATTAAATTAAATCTTATTGAGCCTATTTTCTTATAGAAGAAACGATGTAAGTAATGGCATTGTAAATTATGAGATATAAAAAAATTTGTGAGACAAGATTAGAATGATTTTGGGTTCCCCTGTTTTGACTTTGGAAAATCATAAAAAAATTGGAGAAAAATAATTAGGGGCTTAAAGTTATATGTTTAGAATTCTGAATGAGTCTATTTTCAAGCGAAACAAACGGAAACATAATTCGAACTTTGTAGGAAGAGATAATTAATTTTTAGTGAAGAGGGGTTGAAACTGTCAGACAGCAAAACAGGGGAGATTTTAAAGAATAAACTGTACTTATTAGCTAAACCATAAATTCTGAAAAAATCATGGTAAGAAGATATGTGAGTATAGTTTCAGGGAAAATTAGCGGATCTTAATTTGGAGTTCTGTAGCTAGTGGCTATGACTCAAGTGGATAGTTTCGCTATGAACAGTAAATATCAAGAATTATCTATAATTGTTCTGTAATGAGGGGTAATACTCCGTAATCTTGTTCCGGTGACGGAAAAGGGTTAGGGGGTGTTACAGGTATCATGCTCGAAGTGTCTATTATCAGTTATCCCTGGGTTTTTATCTCTTATACTTCGAAGACAGCCTGAAAGGTTTCACAGAGTTTGGAGCACCTCGCCACCAAAAAAATGTTTAGGATTTAGCTTCGGTGGGGCTCAAATCTATACCACTTGGCTAAATGCTAAACGATTCCTTGGTGGTGAGACACTGCCTAAACTTTATGAATCTGTTTCGGCTCTTTTCGGATTATGGAAAATAAAAACCTAAGTATAACCAAAAATAGACATCTTGGACACAATACCTCCAATGATGAGGGTTTGGGACCGACCAAAAGAGCAACCTCCCTTGAACAATACTAAAATGGCATTTAATATCCTTACTGGCAATGTATGCATATCAAATTCCACCCCTTCAGGCAATCTTGTTGGGACACCAGTAGAAATTTCCACTAAAATAGAAGGATGAGGAAGACCATAGAATTCCAATAAATCCTAAAAGTACATTAGAACACAAAAAAAAATCACTGCAATAGCATTAACATCAGTACATAACTAACTCTATACAAGGGTGTAGCTAAGGGGGTTGGTAAGGGCTCCAGTTCTCTTAAAATAATTTTTTTTCATTTAAGCCCCTTGAAAATTTATAAAAAAATTAAATTTATAATGATAAAATTGCATTTTGGCTTTCTTAAAATATAAATTTTTATTTAATCCTTTAAAAATTATAAAGATATAGATATTAAAATGATAAAATTATATTTTTACTATTGGAAAAATATACAATTTAAATTTGAGCCCCTTAAAAATTTCTAACTTTACCCTGTATGTATTGTAACAGTCCCAAATACAAATACTATGGTGAGTAATCATTAACTAATAAGGCTGAATATCAGTCCCAAGTTGAAACAATAAGTCCATAACAAGATTGATGTATCTAACTTAGCAAGTATTGGCAGGGCTCCGGCCCTTTAAAATGTAAAATTATTATTTAAGCCTTTAATATTTTTAAAAAAAATTAAGTTAATAAAGGTAAAATTGTGCTTTAGTCTCCTTTAAAATTATAAAAATTCGATTTAATCCTTTAAAAGTTATAAAGATATAAACTATAAAAATTTAAAATTTCATTCGACCCCCTAAAAATTATTCTGGCTTCGCCGCCCCTGAGTGTATGTAAACGAAACATATAAATTATGGAATGATTATTTTTAAAAGTGAACGTTTGATTTTATTAGCTTATATGATCATACATGAACTTACAACTTTTAGAAACTTCTACTTTTTAACATGCATGCACACGTCCCCTATAATCCAAAACAAACAAAATTGTTATTATGGAAGTATTTTAAAGATTATTATTTATTGAAATATCTGCCTTTATTTAATAAATAAAATGAGATGTGTGTGGATTTAATTTAATTTTAAAATATAATAATTAATATTGATATATTTTAATCTGCGAATTATCCCATAATAATAATAATAATATATTCTATGTTAAATTTAGTTGAAATTATCTTTAAAATACCACTTTTAAAATTTAAAAATAGTGAAAATCTTGTTAATAATCATGTTTATCCTTCTTTATTTATTTTAAAAATCATGTTTTTATTAATTCACAAAACTGTGTAATTTCATTTTGTGCTCATAATTTGCCCCACATCTCAATACAAATCTCCATTACATTTCGTTAGTGAAAGAGGTTAATTCACTTCCTCTTTTTTTTCTCTTCTTTTCTCTGTATTTTTCATGTCTGTTTTATAGTTCATGATCGGGGTTAATGATTGTCTCTATTAATAAGACTCGAACATTATTCTCCTTGTTAGTGTGATGTGACTTACCACTACACTCAACATTTATTAATTTTGTATTCCTTTATTTTATGAAGTATGAAACTTGTTTGTCATTATTAAGTATTGACTCATAATTTTATGCAGAATTCGTGAGGCTTATTTGGATGTGTGCAAGTATGATTGCATCGGCCTGGACTTTTCTTTTCTTTGTTATACTAACCAATGACATCTCAAATTTCTTGAATTTGTATGAGTGGAAATTTTGGAAGATGATCGATAAGGATATGGATAAGAAAGGTGCAGAAACGTTGCTCCTTGTGACATACACGTTTGTCACTGGGTATTTTCCATTGAAATTAAGTTACCGTGGAATATCGCGTGTGAGTGTTAATCAATTAGGGCCAATAAAAAGGTTTTCAATGGAGATGAGTGGTTTATGCTTTTTTGCTATAATCTCTAATATCTATTTTAAGGACGTTAACTATTGTTACTGTTTTATATCACTAATCACCATATTTTCTCGTGTCATTATGGTATTGGAATTCGATATTTTCAATATTTTCATGAGCGACACTTTGTTGGAGGTGGCATTGCAGATTAATGTAATCAATTTAAGACATAATGAATTCATTGTATGTCTTGCAAATCTATGGCTGCTTATTGCTTTTATAATACATAGATTTAGATGTATTCATCTTCATGAACCATCGCATGAAACAGCAACAGCAAAAGCAACGGCATCCGCAACAGCAACAGTAACAACAACGGCAACAATAGCAACAACAAGAATAACAACAACAACAAAAACTGAAAAAGGAGAGACTATGGTGAATGATCATAAACTGATTCTAAATGAGCAGCAAGAGCTTAGAAGAAGCTCATGGTATAAGGATTATTCTTATTCTTCTCCATTGTACTTGCAGTAACTCCTTTCTTTTTGAAATTACAGAATAAAATTCCAAGTACTTTCAATTACTTAATTGTGGGATTGCCAATTTAACCATTTGGTTAATCGGGTCAAGGCCCCGCCTTCCTTTGGTTTTGGCAGTGAGTTCATTTTTCTTCTTTAGTTTGAAAGGAAGTTACATGGCCGGGGAGAATATTACAAGGCTTATTTTTGTTTCTAATCCCTCTATTGTGCTAGAAGTTGAAATTTACTTCCTTTACATTATTTGATCTCTTAACTTTACAGGAAAAAAAAAATCAAAGTAATCTTTTAACAAGATATTATGAGCATTAATAATGTAGCAGAAATCACATAAAGTGTTCTTCAAACTCGAGAATCGGCTCTAAGCTGTAGAAAAGTATGTCATATTCTGAACAAAATCTTTGCTTTTTGCGTACAAGCAAGATGAAAATGAAAAATTGATTATCATGGCAGATGATGACCAATCACCTCTCTTTTCTTTTATTTCATTTTTTAAATTCATGTTAATTTTATTCTATGGGGAAAAGTAGGCATACATGCCGGGTTTTTTCTTTGAATGACATCTCCGACTGAGAAACATTCACCAATTTATCATGTTTCCACAAGATTATATAACCTGAATTTGAGAAGCAAGGCAACCAATGTTGAGCCCAACACCAAGCTGAATAGGTAACTTCCATAAACGAAAACAAGAGGTGGATCCTTTTCTATTTTGAACGATAGCCTTCATGTTTACACTAGAGGGGAGCTGATGGAAAACACGTGATTGCCCTTTTTTCAGCTCAAAGGGAAGTCTCATTTTGAGAGGTGGATCATTTTCTGTTACTGCTTCCATCATCGTTACCAGCTTTGCAGAAGTTGTATCTCTGCTGACAAGATTCCCCCATTTTCAGTCTCTGTTGAAGAAAGAGCAGAGGAAAGTTGAAACACAGCTTGAAGAAGAAAAGGTAATATGATAGGTGGGGTTGATCCACACAGAGTTATTAGTCCTTGATTTATTTATCAGTTCCTCTTTCCCTCTGCTGCCTTTCCTCTTTTCAGTTAATTTTTATACTGATGATAGTCTCATGTGGGGTACTTTTCCTCCACATGGTGATAGTCTCATGAATTTGCCAAATTTTGGGTTTAATCAAACAGAAGAGAAGACTGGAGTTGAATTGGTCCACACTCGATGCACTCAGCTATCTCTCATTGGAGGACAACAATATCAGTACTCGTTAGAGAGTAAGAACTGGGGTTAGGGGTGTAAATAAGATGATAATACTCAGCAAAAATTAGCAAACTCAATTAGAAATTAAGAAGTCAACAGATATATTTTAATTTTTTATACAATGTCTAAAACTACTCATAACCCCTCACCAACACGAGTTAGGACTCAATCAACATTTTCCTACACTGACAACAATACTAATGCTAACCAAGTTAAGACTCAATCGATATTTTTATTTAATTTTTAATTAATTATAGACGTTAAATTAAAAATAATTATTCTTGATACTAATTGGAACACTTTTTTTAATTATGTTTACTCTTGATATCTATAGTTTATTAAAATTAAAATTAAAATGTAAATTTCTAAGGTTTAAGTGGTCACTGTACCATGCCATGTATAGATTTTAGTCTAAGTTAGTTGATTTTATTTGGATTTTTTTAATCTTTGTTCTCGGTTGTACTGCAATAGTTTGATTATATTAATTCAAGTTTTGTATCTGTACTTTAATTATACCATAGCGTAAAGTTAAAAAAATGATCATGGTAAATGTGAAGAAAGTCATGGCACAGTTTGTCAAATTTTGAGGTCTCAGACTTTTAGTGCCCGAGTTCAAGATCTTGTATAAATAATATGTAAACATTATCTAGATTCATTTTAATTTAAATATCGCCATATGTGAATCTTATCTAAAATTATTCTAACCTAAATATGCCATATTTGATTTGTACATTCTATTTGTAATAATTCGAATGTAATATCATTCTAAAACTTTAGAATATCTAAAAGAGAGCAATCCATTGATTTAATTAATCAAGTTGAAAAAGACCGAAAAGTAATTAAACCAAATTCATAATCTTTATGAAATGAAATATAATTTTTTTTTTTTGTATTAAAACCAACTAAACTAAACTGACTTTTTTTTTACCTTCTGTTAATCCACTTAAGTTAAAAAGCTTCATTAATCCCTTTTAGCTCTGCTTGAATCATGGAATTGATAGCTGCTTTAGATTATTAAGATTATCTATATTAATCCATCTTTGATTGTAAGTGCATTCTTCTTTCCATAAGACGCCAGGGGATGTAGCTCAGATGGTAGAGCGCTCGCTTAGCATGCGAGAGGTACGGGGATCGATACCCCGCATCTCCAACTCTCTGCATCTCTTTTCATTTGTGGTCTTCCTATTGCGCTCAGTCAAATTTGGGATCTTCAACATCAATAGTATTTCTTCTGATATTTTAAGTAAATAATTAAAAATTAAATGCCTTAAATTTTTATGTAAGTTTATTCATTTTAAATCTAAACAATTTGACAAAAAAAAATTCAATACCAATCATTATTTATGTTCAAAATTTAATTATATTTAAAAAAACAAAGATAAAATGTAAATTCTTTTCATAATTTAACATTCACATTTATCAAATAATAATAATCTAATTATATATGAGATGCTTTTCAACACTTATTTTGCACTTTTTAACATTTAATTTTCGTACACTTATTTATCAAACAATTTCATACTTTTTCCTCTTTTAGTTAATTCGAATAATTAATTAAAATTACTATATGGTTGACACTCTTTACTGTCACAACAATCTGAAACTTGTTTGAGTGCATTTGTCAGTAGTTTAGAAAATACGTATATAAACTCTTTCAAACACCAAAAAAAAATCATGCCAGCATGATGAACTGCGTTCTAAGAAAAAATAAATATCAGTTCATAGCAAAGAGACTGTCTTATAATCAAGGGCCAAAAAGGTGAGACTATGTCGAGCTTGACGTACTTAATATTAATGTACAAGAAGCAAAGTATCTCATGATTATGGGATACAATGAACATAATAAATAAACATTTTGGGGTCTACATTTACGTCTATTTTAAACTGTAAAAAAAAAAAAAAGCTACACTAAAATGGCAACTAATATAAAGCAAATGGTGGCTTACCGAAAATTAAACCGGCATCGGTGTTCCTAGCATACAAAGTAGTCCGATTATGGTCGGTAACTTCTCTGAAATTATCCATATTTGATCTCGTTTTCAAGTCTGTTTGCGGTGCTTTCTTCAGTAGATCAGGTCAAGTATCATGTTAGTATCAAATATTTGAAATATTAAAAGATTATGTTACTCGGGTTCGAATATGAACATTAGATACGAGTATGTATAATATATTCAACATTAATATGAAACTTATTCATGTGTCATATAGGTATTTCATAAAAAATTGTGAGTCCAAGCAATATAGATTAACAGTAAACTAGATTTGTAATATCCTAACTATAAGGAAAAAAAAAAATTATTACTTCGGTATGAAAAGTTATAAAAATAGTAACCCAGCTACAAAAAAATACAAAATAATCAACTATTAAATTTTATATTTTTTATCATAAGTTGACTAATAATAATTTTTAAAATTGACATAATAGAACATTTATATATTGTAAATTTAATCTTAATTCTAAAAAAATCTAACCCACATTACTTGTACATTGTGTAATTTAATATTTTTTATAGTTTTACTTTTCACCTAAAAAGCTAAAATAACAAATTTATCAGCTAAATTTAATTAAAATATACAAAAAATAAAGATAATAATTTTCATTTTTTCTCATTCTCTTAAAATTAACTCTTAATGTCATAAAGAAAAGCAAAGCTGAAAAAATAAAAATAAAAAATCAAATTAACAATGTTTAGATGTCAAATTCTTTTTAGAACTGAGACTAAAATGACATAATTTATAAATGTTGAGAGTTAAAATTATTATTAAGTCAATTTTAAAAGATGCCACCGTTAGCCAACTAAACTAAAAAAACAAATTAATAGTTTGGTGATCAGAAAAGAACTTAATAATATTTAAATAACCATTTTATAACTTTTCGTAACAAAAAAGAAATTTAATGGGTGACTAATATAGTTTTACTAAAGGCAGGTAGCATGTCTTCTCATTGTAAACAGGTTCAAGGTACAATTTAAAACGATTTTAAATGAACCTTACCAGGGAAGATGCTCCAATAGACGGTAGGCACCGAGCTGGAAAAATGCTCAGGTCTTCATTTGTACACTCAGGTAGACAACAGAAACCGGTTTATCTCTTCGACTGCATTTATGTGAGTGCCTGGTAATAACAAACATAACAAAGGAACCGGAGACAATGACGTATTCATGGGCTTAATTTTGTCCACCATTGTCTTGACCGTAGGTGCAGCCGGTACACCAAACCATTGAAGATACCAAGAAAGAATTGTTGAACTTTTCACCCCAAAGGATCCATCATTGGGCCAACTACCCGAGTTCAGATAATTACACAAATCGGTTTTTAATTGCTCGGCACTATTCAAGAGTTCTTCTACCTGTTTCCGAAGAGATCCTAGAAAAACGGATTGAACAATGCTGCCTCTTGAAGTTGTCAACCTTCCAGTCATGACAGCCTCGTTATAGGACAACGCAAGCTGCAAAAAAGGATATATATTATTAATGATGATAATAGCACAGACTAATAGCTGCAGCTCAATTAGAATTAATTCGCAATGCTGCCGTACATTGAAGAATAAGGAAAATCAGAGCATATAGCCTATGTTACGGACTTGGGTGTGAATAGTATACAAGGGTATGTGCCTGACGGGTAATATTCAAAATTTTGAAGTTATTCCAAGTATCGGGGGGCCCTTAAGGGTCATATCCCCATGCCAGTCAATGCAACATAGCATACTGCAATTCAATCCCAGTTCATTCATTGAAAATAACACTATAATTCAGTTCTCGAGATAAAACTAATAATAAAGTTTTTCTTGAGTAATAAATTACGACCACAAAGAGTAGACATATGGACACAAGTGCACCTAAGATCTAAAAGGCAAAACAAACCAGCACCAACAAACAATTGAAGCTTTCAAACCAAAACATGCCGAAAATCAGCCAGTTTTGACTTGTTAAATTTGAGTATATCCAGTATCACATTCTATACGTGACATTCAATACAAGTTGGAAGCATTATAGACAGGATTCCAGTATTTTTGGAATTAAAACAAAGAAAAAGTATTTATGCAATTTTTTATCGCTATAACATAATTGTATTATGAAACAAGAATGCATAAAGAAGTTACAGGAAAGTACCTTTAAACTCGAGACAGATAACGAGTCACCAACAAGAAGATTACTATTGGAAACCTGCTGTGCCAATGAGCCAATTGTGGTATACAAGGATAAATAGACCTAACAAGCAGAAAGACATTAAAACACAGATAAAAAATACATTGAGAAATAGATGACAAGAGTAAAGCGAATCCGGAAAAAAACAATTTTAAAACGTTTAGAAAACTTGATCTGATCAACAGGCTATAGGTATACCAACAAACTAACTTATTTCCAGTTGGCACTGCAATGTAATAGAGAAAAATTGTATACAAAAAATAAGAATTTAGGACAAAATCAGACTATTACCTGCAAAAGAGCTGGTCTGTCCTTGCTTATACACTCAAATAATACTTGTAAGCAAAACTCCTGGAAATCAATATCAGATCTGCAAGCACGTTGATTTCAGAATGAATAGATGATAAAATAGGCACCTTGAATTCCTTCAGTACTTAGTATTAATTACAATTATCATTGAAAATTGATACTCATGAGCCAACGTTCAAAATATAGTGAAATAGAATAGAACACCAAAGGTGGGAGTCGAAGGGGGAGGTCGAAGCACAAATAAAGTTGAGCCCTATGAAAAAGGATACTGCATTGCAGGTTCTAGAACTGGAGGCCCGGATACATAATTTCTGGTCTTACCTGCTATTCCAGGAAAGGTCACAGCAAAGTTGTGCGAAAGCTATTAAGCTTGGATCAGAAGAGAAGGTGCTGACAAGCTGATCAACAGTAACAGCAGCAGATCCATTGTTGCTGTTATTACCCGTATAGCCAGCTCTTAGACTTGTCAAACCAAATACCTAAGCGACAGATAAATCAACATCCATTTGAAGACCTAACTATAACAGGTAAGGGCTGGTTAAGGTAAAGTTATGCCAACAAAACCTTGTGCATTGCTCGTGAAAGCAGTGACTGACATCCTATGGGATCATCAACATATGAACAAGCTCCAACTTTCCGTTTGACATGGAGAATACCAGAGTGAAATGGGTCGTTCCTGTCACCAAAACTCCACCAAGGTTTGTCTGTAAGGGAACAACATAAATGATCAGAAATATGTAAATTAACATTTAGCAAGAAAAATTGCAGCAACAAACTCCACGTACTTTCAGGAACAAGCTCAATCACTTGAGGCCAGTATCGAGGACCACAGACGCGAACTGTCTTCAACTGCAACAGCATGGCAAGTAAAGCATTACACATGAGAAATTTTCTGAGAATAGACATGTTAGCAGACAGGTAGGTTCTGCTACAGTTGACATGCAGTTTCCCTACAATTTGGATTATTCCACAAGGTTCACTACACTAGCAACAGAAAGTTTAATAGTTACTTCAAAATTCAAATTGTCACTCAAAAGCTAACAGATTCATGCAAATTAACGTCAAAATTCATTTCCATGGAAAATTAAGGTTTGAAAATACTGACAATCCTAATAAGTTTGTTAACAGATCTTTGACTTACAATAGAACGCTCAGGCAGAATGCAAGGAGTAATCTCACAAAAACTTGTTTCTGAATAATGCTCAGTTTCCTTGATTGTGACTTCAAGAGGAGCATAAACAGGGAGGCCAGTGTCAACATCAACAGTTTGAAGCCAGCGAGCCTCCGTTGCAAGGACATACAAATGTCTGAAAGCCTGGGAAATGCAGTTATAGGAAAGAGGTAATGTACAACATATAAGCCAATTTGGGAAAACAAAACAGAATTCAAGTCCTTCCAAGTAAATATAGGTCCCACTGGAGTGTACCGTCTAAAATCAATAGTAAAATATTTTTTGCCATGCTTGGGTCGTACCAAGTACTATTTCCACCCAATCAAATTTTAAGCTACCTGAAAAACACCCTAATATTAATCATAACATACCTGAAGGTGGCAACGGTTATCATTGGGTCCAGTAGGCAATCGTGGATAAAGAGTGATAAGCAATGCTGCAATGGAACTGTTGCTGGTAGAAAATGTCCTCGTGCCTCCACCAAGAAACAAGAAACCAATTGCTACACTCACCTAAAATCAGAATACACTTACAAATAAATTAAGATGCCCTAAAAATAAGCAAACTGTTTGACAGCATGTTGGTTAACCCGTCTATTTCAGATTAATGCGAACAAACATGATATAGTTTATCTTGGGTTACACATTGAGTCGTGACCAATAAGCCATACCATTCTTATGCATTCAACATTGTTTGCTGATGAAAGATTGGCCACAGAGGCATTCGTAATGTTCCATGCAATGGAAGAAGGATTATTAAACCCTAAATGCTTTAAAGGTTTACAAGAAGACCTCAGTTTCACGTGCTCAACAATTAGGCATTTGGCACAGCAAACTAGGAGATGTTAAAAGCTTGATATATATGATGATAAACAACAAATGATCTTCTTTTGCAGCAGGTGAATTGTAGAATCCATATGCATAAACCAATTTATTATCCTTATCTTATAGATTCTCAGAATGAAAATTGCACTTTCCACATGATTCGAGAGTTCGTGACATGCATGAGATCATAAAAATATGCATATAATGTGTTATATCCTAAATCTGAAGGAAAAAAGTACACAATGAGAAGTTGATACAATTCAATCAGATCCTTCTCTACGGTATATTTAGAAACATTACCGCCATCTGGATACCATAATTAGCATGCCCATCTACAGAGCTCCGGTTGCGGAGAAACCTTAAAAGCCGGAAGGTTTGTAAATGTCCAGAGCCAGCCATAACCTACATCCAAATGACTCAGAAGTCACTACTATTACTTGGCAGAATTTGGCAACATAACAACAACAATAATAATAAAATTATCAACTTCATTTACCACAGACAAGGATAGAACAATAAGATGAAGGCATATCTCCAATGTGCCTCGGTCAACATACTGAGATAAACCTTTGGGAAAGGTACTCCTATTTGTAGTGGAAACAGGCTTGATCTGCAGCCGTTAAAATTACTCAGTTATCTCTCAAAAGCAATTGTACTTGTTGAGCAGTATCATATTTTATGTAAGACCTCATTCAAAAAGTAGGCAGCATATTCATAAAGCAACTCCTGTGCATTTGCATCCTTTGTGCCAGCAAATCTCAATCCTGCAAAATTAATCATAACAGATATAAGATACTCTCTTTTTCTTGGTGTGTCTGCATAAATATGATAAGGTTGAGAATATGCAAGACTAAACGTGGTAAACAGTATATGAATCAGCAGGAATACCATACCAAGAGAAATACATGCCCCAGCCACTATATTGACATATGCCTGGACAATAGTTTCTGCATCCATTTCATCAATGTCCATAGTATCATCCCTAAGACCTTTGACACCACTTTTTATAATTTCAGGAATCTGGGACTGAATCCAGTCTTTGGAGGGATGAATCCTGAAGAGAATAATCTTAAACTCAGTTATGAAAACTAGAAGCTTAAACAGTGAATGCTTCAATAATTAAGACATTTATCAAGTAAATTACCTGCCCCACATTATCAAATTCCGAGCAATGACACGAAGCATTATAAAATCAGGTCTTACGTATTGCAAATCAAAATGTGTTTGAGGGATTGTAAGCCGAGAGACAATCACCTCTGATTCACTCTGGTATATAAAATGAGAAAGGTTAATATATCTTATTTATGTCATATGCATGTGGTAATCTGCTCATAATTTCCCATGTTAAAATTACCTTCAGAAACATTAAAGCAAGAGCTATCATAGCCCCAGGTGCAGTGACATCAACATTGACAGTGGTTCCGTCCATCATCTAGTACACCAATATAACAGATATCAGCAGCCTTGAGAGGAAAAAAATTGTACATTTTTACGGAAATTTCAAACACAAGGTTATAATTAGGGAACTTAATTAAGTCAATGATAGGTAACAAACCTGCCCAGTGACCCGATTGTGTTCATCCACTGATGCCGCAAGCAGAAGGGATCTTTCCTGAATTAAAATAGTTGGTAAAAGAGAGAGAGAGGATTTGCACTTCAGAAAATGTAAAAAAATTCAAGGAGAAAAAAGCCATGGGAAAATTCATCTTCCTCCCCAAAATACTCATCCAAAATTTTTCTTTAGCTATCTATTATGTTTGTCCACTCCTAAATCATATAGAAGCAGTAACTGTTAGAAAATAAGAAAGGATCAAAAAAGTGTAAAGAGGAGTGGTATGAAAATGAAATTGTACTTATTAAACCTTGTGCTAATTGAAAGGGGACAAACTTTTCAGGAAGGATAGACTGATCAAGATGATATACTTCTTACTGTACAGAACTAAGAAATATGTTACAAAACCATTGATTTTTAACCCATACCCTCCACCAGAAGAAACCAAAAAGAACAAACCAAGTTTAAAGTGGGCAATGTACATTACGGATTTCCTTCCCACCAATATAGTGAAATAGCCGATCAACCAGTGTATCCATGAATCCCAATGCCTCTTCTCCTCGGCCTTCATTCAAGATAGCAGTTATCTGAACCATAACTTAAAAGACATTCATTAATATAAAAGCCCAGAATGATTCATACCCAATGCAACAAGACCCAATGAAAAGCCGGCAGAAACAGCATAACCCTCCCTTTCAAGGACATTGTCACCTCCACTTCTTCGGCCTATTTCACCCTGCAAGAAAAAGACATGTTTAACTACAAGAGATTTGGTAACAATTAAGAATGAAGAAAATTGCAGAAACAGTCCAAAGGTGCTGCATATGTTTACAATGGTAGGAAGATGTATTTTAATCATTGTAATAAAAAGGGAAAATGCTTATTAATTATTGTTACGAATACAACCCAACTCTGTTTTCTATCCAAAAACTCAGATTGAACAGTCAAAATGCATGGATAGAAATTGATTTATAATACAAAAAAAAAAAAGGTTCTTTTCCGTGGAAGATGTATTATTAACCAAGGAACCATAGAATAAAGCAAATAGCAACAGTTACCAGAAATTTGTTGGACAAATAAAGAGAATGTAAAAGATAAATCTTGCATGTCTGCGGTATTCATGTGTGTGTATACACGCACATACTAATTATACAAGTAAATGTCCATTTTCTTATATGTATATATGCATACATGTGTGCATGTCAAATATAATTTTGAATTTTCTGTAAGTGTAGAAGCAAGGATGCTTGTTGTTTACCTACAATTTGTAAAACATCCTATTAAGTTGATAAGCAAAAGAACTATAAGAAGTAAAAATATACTATACGTATACATGTGTGCATTTCAAATACAATTTTGAACTTTCTCAGGAGTACAAACAAGGATGCTTATTGTTGACCTACAATTATTAGTAAAACATCCTATTAAGTTGATAAGCAAAAGAACTATAAGAAGTAAAATCATACCAGTAATGTTTGCATTGTTTGAGGGTGTGCTGATCCTTCAAAAAGAAGCCCAACTGACATTAGTGCTGCAGTCTGTAGAACCCAGAAAAGTGTGAGAATAATTACTCCAAAGAATAGAGAAATATGAATAAATAAGGTGACTTTAATGTTCACATAAAGAAGCTCAAAGAACAATACTTTGGTTTGCAACCTGCTAAAGCTGCATGTCCAAGGTTTATTTCAGTTCAAACATCAATGCTGGCAATCTGATGACAATAATGAATGAATCTATATATAATTCCTAACACATACAAGTGTGCAAGTAAATTATATAACGAGAGAAGTACAATCTGTTACCTGCAGCAGTGTTGGTAACTCCAACTCTGGAAAGGAAGATGGATGTCGATAAGGTATATGCACATAAAGGCACTGTATAGAGTAGAGCCATTGTTCAGGTTAGATGACATAGCAGATGTGTATTGATCCGCAATGTTAGAAGAATGTTAATATTATCAGCAAACATTAGGTACTACATTAAAGCTCAAAAAGCATAAATTATTACCTTTGATATAGAAGGTTGCATGGTCCCTCTATAAGAGGCTGCCAGACCAAGCATTAAGCCTACAGTTGTCGCTTCATGTTCCTATTGGTGAAAAAAATCAGTTAGGTATATTAAAACCTAATAATGAAAAAGGGCTACTTGAGCCTTTAGTATACTTATCAAAAAGTATGCAGGTTTCTTGCAGAGATAGAAGTTGTTCCTACCTCAGTGATTACAGCTATAGAGATACCAGAAATCACTAAGCAAATGCAATTACATTCAGTTAACCTTGCGATTAAAGACTTCGAAACATGATTTTTCATCTTAAAATGCATTTAGTCAATACTGATTTCTCCCCCTCTTTTATCTTGAGAATTCCAGAACCAGTCACAGGATCATCACATAATTAATTAGGTTGTGCTGTAACCAATCAATTGCAAGAAAAAAGTTTCAATGAACAAGAGAACCTGTGAAAAGTACTGGTATGTGTCCGTAATAGTTAAAACACGCAGAAACCCGTGTAGTCCCAGAGCAAGGAGAAGTCCAGCATGAACTGCATTAGGTTCCTCAGGCCTGTTATATATTATCCATGTTCTTGACACTTTTCCCTGCAAAAGCTTAAAATGCATCACATAATAATCCCAAACTAGCAAGCATGCGTAAACCACATAATATATTAGCACAACTGAGCAAGAGAAAAAGAAAATTAGAGAACATAAATGGCAACATACAGTCTCAAATTTTGCGAGGTACTTTTAACTGTATATTCATAAATAAATAAATAACCAGACGACATAAGCAATTTTCAAAGAATAGATTCATGAAGAAACAGGAACTTTTGGCCCACTGTAAAACTGGTATTGTACTTCCAAAAGATATCATATTAACCTGAAGTGGGGCCAATCTTAACCCGGCAGCAACAGCATTGTGGAACTCAGGCCATGACTTGAGTTCTTGAATGTTCCTTATGCTTGGATCAAGATTAACCTATCAGCACAACAATTGTAGAAAATAAATACAAAAAGGAAAAAAAAAACTGAAAATGATGCAAAGGAGATAAATGGGAGAATGTTTAAAAGAAAGAACAGTAAGGAGAAGAACAGAATTACAAATGGTTTCTGTGGCTAAACACAGAATTCTTAACCCAAGCATCCGACAGTTTAAAAAAATAGGCAATAAATCTTGAAAATATAGAGCAAGAATTATACGCCATATATAATAATATTTTGCTGAAAGCTTTCTAGTTCAAATTTTCCATAAATGATAATACAGTTGCTCACTCACAGGGAAACTTGACAGTATATATGATATCACCCAAAGAACAAATGCATGTTAAAAAGAAAAAAAGAAATAGCAAAAGAATTATTGCTGGACCTACAGTGGCATTTTGTTGGGCTGGCAACCGCCCTGCTAAAACAAGCTTTGGGACAGTAAAGGCCTGCATAAAGTGGCAAGAGATTCCATCAGGAAAAAAGTGGCATGCATCTTAAGGTAATCAATCTCATAAGAAAACAATCAATTGATGAAAATAAATGTAAAAATCCAAAAGAGCGAGTACCTCTGTTAATAGAGTATATATGGTTGCTAAAGTAAATGCCCCACGGCCAAGAGGAAGAGCAGTAGTCCTTTGTGCAAGCTGCCACAGTTGAGCCTGAACAAACAAAACAACATTAATGTATGCAATCTGCGTTGAGTTATGTGTAGCGCAAACTATAATCATCATATTATTACTCTTCTAAAATGACAGCTAACATGTCAGATAGAAGAGACTACCAAACTAAATGAATCTCATCATGTAAGTTGTTTGCATATCCTGTCAGATATTCATGTTAAAATCTCAAGGGTATTTTGCAAGCCCTCAAACATTATCACTATCTCCTTATAAAGAAACTATCAAGGGCATTATCAAAGGAAGGAGGAAATTGTAGGCTAATGCATCCAGTGTGTTTTAAGAATATTGATCTAAGCATATATAGATATACATGTGGTACCATACATTGTCAGACCAATTTATTAGAAAATGATTACAACTTAAGCTACAATCTGCTAGAAGGAAAAGAGGTGGCTATACAGCATTCAAATCAAGCAACAAAAGAAGCATACCTGTTGAAGATCCTGATCAGAGGCACTTGGATTGGCTGATGTTTGGATAGCCACAGGTCTTGCAGAGCATAGAAGGCGCCTAACCTAGTACCAGTGAGAATAGCAAGTACGAAAAGACAAGAAATTTCAACAACCATATTTCCATTTTCCGCAATAATTAAAAATATACATAAACATGCAACAAAAATTATAAACAACAGAAGGAACACTAAAGATGAATGTCCAATCTTATTTCAGATGTAAAAAGGGGAAGCACTTCCTAATTTAATTCTAAATCTAAGGATGTATCAGTGAAGATCATAGAGTAGTTACTTCTAAACTCAACATAAAGCCTTAGACATTATTGTTTAAAAGATTGGACTGCGACAGACCTCATTTAATCTTAGATCCCGACCATATCTCAACTGGGTGCAAGAGCTGAATATGTTCTCCATGCCATCTGCCATTGATCCATCAATGGAATCTGTATCCTCGAACTTGGTGCTTTCCAGACCAACAGTATCAGATATTGTTGAAGGAATTGTCACAGGATGCAAATGTAGCATGTAAGGTGTAGACATAGAGACCAAATTCATATTTGTTTGTGTTTCTAGTTCCTTAAATTTGCATGAACGTGCCAAACAGGACAAAGCCAAATCCTCACGACCAATTAGTACATATGCAGCTGCAGGCCAGTCAGCAGGAGGAGACTCGCGACACTTATCCAAAGCCTAAGAAGCAAATGCACAAGCAATCATGATTCATGAGTAAAGCAAAGCAAAGCAAAAAAAAAAAAAAAGGGGAAGAAATCACCCTTTTAGTGAGCGACCAGTGAAAGGTACAAAAATTCTGATAACATCTTTTCAAGGGCAACATTAAAGTGTCTTCTAACAGGACAATGAAACATCATAAAAAGAAAAACTATTTTTTTCATAATGGAGGGAGCACAATGAGAAAGTGAAAAATGTAACAATAAATTTAAGAAGCATCTTTATTGCTGAGAATGAATAACAAACCTATTTAACATGGAAAACATATTAACAAACAAAGATCATAATGAATAATAACAATATCCAGCCATAATCATGGATAACATTTAAGTTTAACAATGTCATTACTGACCTAATATTCCTTTTATATTATAATGTTATAGACAGTAGCACCAAAATCATACTTCAAGCCTTGTCAAAATATTTGATTAAAAATTACATGTATTATGAGTTATTGGAGCTTACATGTCGGAGAGGAAGAGATACACCAGAAGGCAAAGAATCTAACTCTTTTAACCCAAATTTCTCCCCAACCATTGCCAACACCGTGAGCTCCTCATTAGAGGAAGATGATCCAGAGGCAATGTTGCAGCTAACACCAGATGAAAGCTTATTTCCTATGATTTTAGCATCACATAATAAACTGTAAAAAGATACAATCTTACGAGCCCAGCTCACCACAGAACTTCCATCTTTACAAACTACTAGTGGAAGATTGTTAGTTTTGTCGGAAGTACACCCATGTTGCAAACAATTTTCCAACCATCTGAATAAATTGAAAGGAGCTTTGCTGGACAAACAATTTATGCCCATCTTGACTGTCTTGCAAAGAGCAGGAAAATCACGAACATAATGATCCAAATAACATTCTTCACCCAAGAATTTTGCAATATTACACAATAGAATTGCCAGAAGCTCCAAATCCCTATTTAAGGAAATTCACACCAAAAAGCACAAAGTCAGAAAAACATTTTTGCAAATTGCTGAAGTAAAACCAAAAGAAACAAAAATTAGCAGTCAATATGAATAGCCATTACATTACAGCCAACTTTCAAGCTCACAAAGTTATTCAAGCCTAACAACTTAAGAATCTTGCATCACTTAACCTCACGATTATATCATGACAGGAATCTTGCAATTTAAAATGAGAAAAAGTTCCAAAATCTTTGGAGAATAAATCATGGTCCCTCTCATATGAATATTGCCGCATATCAGCTAGCTACATCATTTTACATTGTAATATTTTAAACTTTTTTCATGAAACAGAGATGCTTTGTGAAATTATTATCTATTGAAGCAACTACATTGAAGAAAATGCCAGCAAGAGCAAAGAAAAGGCAAGAGCAAAAAATAAACAGACAGAAAGATTAATAGCAAAAAGTCATTAGAACCTAAAGCATGTGAAGAGAATAGCACGGACGGGATTTTGATTTACCTTCTTCGAAGGTTATCCATTTTCAGACTTTCATAAACTGCATGCAGAGAGTCCAAACTTTCCATCAATAGATCAAAGTGAAATGATTTTTCTGAACTTTTTGTACCATCTATATTTGATCTCATTGAATCCAATCCTGTCCTGTCAAGTGCTACACCAGAAGACAATCCAATCATATTGTTTATTTTGCAGTAGTTCTTGTGAAATTTGCTATTGAGAAGAAACTCCCAAGACGACTCTGCTGTCTCTTGAGAAACTACAGATGACTTCTTGCACATTTGCATGATAGCATCACAAAAGGAACTCCATTCAGAATCAACAGTAGGATTAGCCTCTGACAAGCGGCTAGATTCACTATCACCCCAAAGAAGAACCAGAAAATGGTTATAGAAACTCGGGCTAAGCCCCTCAGCCATTGCTGTTATGGAATCATTTGCCAACGACGATGACGGGCTTCTATGTAGTGCACATCGAAATATCTATACATACGTGGCAAATTAAAATTGTTAAAGCTCATAACTGTGATGTAAAGCGAGAAATTTCAATAGATTGCAACATACAGTGAAACTAATTCAGGGCTACCAAGATTTTCTACAGTATAGAACTTTTAATTGCTTCAATACTACTAGAAACAGAAAGTAACAGCTTCACTTACAAGGGGCAAAATTCATGCAATAGAAAAATAAATATATGAAAGTAAAACAAGATTTGTAAATAGAATAGTAAGCAACTGAGTAGCAAGAGTAGAACACTTGAACCAATAAAGTAAAGCATGGAAGTACAATACCATTCGATTATTTACTTTCACATTAATACGCGCTTCAACAGCGTCAGCCAATCCTACAATCTTGAGGTCATGGGAAATGGATGTTGCTTTTGAGAACCCCAAATTGCAAGAGGGATTTCCTATGCCCAAACATGAAGGCAGCAAATATCTGCAAAGGCATTGCTTCCCGGACTGCATTTAAATGAGATGCAGGTTATAATCAACAAAAGAATAGTCAGTCAACCTTTTATTGACGTTCTCTTAGGCATCGAGATAGCAAAATCAAAAGATGAAAGTCAAAGAAAATTATTAAACGATCAACTTCCTTTGGAGTTTGGCATCAACAACTTACGTGTGCCTAGACTTACCTACTACTGTTCGATATTTGTACAGGACTTAGGAAAGAAGGGGACTTAAAATAAGACTGGCTACATAAATATCACATTACATTATTAGCATGAAGAAACTGATTTCTTACTCTCTTTTCATCAAAAATTCACAAATACTTTCTTATTCGTTATTGATTTTTGGGCTTTGCTTTCACAATATTAGACTTTAGCCACCCATACTTCTTCAAATCTAAAACCCATATTCAAGTTTGGAACCTAAGACCAACTTCAAAAATACATCAAAACCCCATACCTAAGTTGATTAAACATTTTAACTCTTATCATCTTCTTGCCTTCAGTTACCCCACCAAGTCAAGCCTTAACATGCTGATTTATACTATATCTCTCACCTCCCTCCATCCCTATTTCATATCAGCTGGATAGAAGAACTCGCATTTAAAAGCTTGAAAGCAAGAGCCGATGCATAATCCCACATGGGAACCAAACACCAGCGGTTTCTTTGAGTAACATATTTTTGCAACATACTATAGATATCACTATGCTTGAAAGGTCAAGACAAGAAGGTAAGATAAACTGCCAAATGGAAAAGACATCCACTAAAAATTAGAAAGTCTATACCAGGGGAAAAAACAGAATAGCCTCTAAATTCCATGAAAAACAGAAACATGGATTACAAGCGAGGGAATAACTAACTGCACATCAGCATAATGGCAGAAACTACACAGAGACCATAGCAGCATCCTAAAGTATCAGCAATTGGAAGGGTGCAAAAGACAAATAATTTTAGTAGAAAATGTATCAAAAGGAAATTAAAAAGGAATTGCCTATACAAATATTATAAACCACACTAAGCCAAAAGCATGAAAAGGAAGAACTT
Source organism: Gossypium hirsutum (assembly GCF_007990345.1). Taxonomy (NCBI): domain Eukaryota; kingdom Viridiplantae; phylum Streptophyta; class Magnoliopsida; order Malvales; family Malvaceae; genus Gossypium; species Gossypium hirsutum. Next base: position 117,785,172 of record NC_053433.1, on the reverse strand, counting down.
ACATAAAGAATTAATATGCTTTCTGGAGCCAAAACAATGATGTCTGTATATGGCAGCAATCCCACCTTCACACTGGGAAAAAATCAAAGAAAACCATAACAAAGAATCTAAAAAAATCAGCCACTTAAATTATTTTTTTAAGAAAAAGATAAATGTAGCAATACCTGGGCCGTGTCACAATGACAGGAGCTGCAGCAATTGCAGGTATGCTCCAGCTCATATCAGGTTTAACATCATATAGTATCTCGTTATTTATTTCAACAGTCTGAAGCCTTAAAGAAAGTAATTTTTTTTGCTCTAAGAAAAGAAAACAAATTATAGGAGCTGAATCATCATCAGTTGCAAGAAACACCTGGAAATGTTTGAGGCCAGCAGTTAACACTTAACACAAATAGCTAAATCATCAATTACTGGTAAAAAGAAAAGCATCATAAAAATAAACTTAAACTTCAGAGGACTTGAATGAGAAGTTGGGAAACGAAGAACAAAAAAAAAAAAGCAAAAGCAAAAGCTAAAAATAGGTTTAACAAAAGCTATCGAATGGAATATTAGGACAATAACAAACTCAGCCTACTAATTATATTTATAGGACCAGCTACACAGATCATAGTGGACCACTATACTGTATTTTAAGTTCACATCCTCCATAAGCCAAGTGAAAGTATTTTCCATCTTTATTGTTTCCACATATGTCTTCTTCGGTCTTGCTCTCCCTCTCTCAGCATGACAATCCAGTATCGTGCATTACATGACATATTATACATGGATGCATCCAAAGAAAAAACAAATGTAAAATAGAATTATGACAAAGACGATAATGTGCATGCAATTCCATAACCATTAAGGGAATTGGAAAACCAGAGAAGTCAAACAAAGCTCATTTAAAATATACTTACCAAAGTTATCATTCCCTCACATCAAGGCAAGGAACTTTCACAAGTTGAATAGGTGAAATACAGTGTTTAACATGTCTCCAAGCAACTTGCTGATAAGGATCTTAGTACCAATAAAGCTATACTATCCAACCTTTAAGAAATCTGAGAGCCTAAAATGCATTAAATGGTCTGTCATATAAGAATTTCAGGCAACTGGAGGTATGACTAACTTTTCTTCTCCAGACAAAAAGATGCAGGTAGACTAGGCACCTAAATATCTAACCCAATTTGATTTTCCACGCTGACAACTGAACTCTTAACAGAATCAAAAATATTAGCTGAAGCTTTCTAGGTGCCTTTTTCAAAAATTTAGCAAAAGATAATCAAGTGTTATAAACAAAAAAATATTTCCTAAGGTGTTCAAGAATTCTACAATGCACACAATTATCCTAATTAACCAACTTTAAAAATGAAAAAAAAAAAAAGAAAAAGAAGAAGAAGAAAGGATAAAGGATAAACAAATATAACTATTGATAACAGACTACCAGATAGATAACACTCATAAAGGTAAAATTTTAAAGAAAAGGATCAAGCAGTGTTGCCAAAGGCTCACTCCAGGCACTAGAACCCTTATATTGCCTTCAGCACAAGGCGCAAAAAAAGGGGTATCCTGAGTGAAGTAAAGCGCAATATGTACATATATGAGGCTTTGCAAATCTGCATATGTATAATATATAATGCTTAAGATACGTAGTTAACTCTAAAGTATGGTCAAGTTTAACATACAATCTTTTTATTGGTCAATATGCATGATTTCCTTTTGGTCAATGTTTGTTGTTGAATGCTTAGTTTGATGTTATGCCTTTCTTCCTAGTAAAGGTATATCAAACGAAAACACTGAAAAATTAAAGAAATTAAAGAGAATTCAAAAAGGCAGGCCTTTTTTATGCTCATCGCCTTCTAGAAAAGCGCACCTAGGTGCACACCTTGACAACAATGGGATCAAGTACCTTAGAAGCAGCTGTGTGAGCCCCCTTCCCCTGCCATATTCTATGGAAGCTGAAGCGTTTCGGTAATACACCAGTAGGAACTGTAGCAGATAAACTTGAATTTTCCACTTCAAGGCTTGAATTAATTACTTCAGCAACCCAAACTGAATGCTGCATTTTAACTGCATACAAAGTAACAAAAGTATAAATAAATTATATGAAAAGAATAAGTAAATAAATATTAGCGGGGAAAAGTATTAATCAGACAAAAGTTGAATGCAAAACCTTTGTTATATGATGCCATTAGAGGGATGAGATCACTGGTCCAAATTGTTCTTTCATCAAAATCCCTCATTATGTTCAGTTTTCCTCTTTCTTCAATGTAAATTGACTGCAAATTTCATGTCACATAATATTTTCAACTCTAGATATAAAATCAAAAAGCTCAAAATGAAGAATCAATGTTATCGAAAATACAATTGTATGTATACTTAAGCATCTGAAGAAAAAAATATAAACATAAGATGCATTCAATTGCAAACCTGTGGTTCTTCCAATAGATCTTTCAGAATCAAATGTGACGACATTGAGCTTGATTCTCCTTTAAGAAGCTGATCATAAGCACTCAGAAAACTATAATTGTTATGCGGGCTATGCCCAGTTTCTCTTCTATTACGAATTATGTCACGGGAACCCAGTGAAGGACTTGAATATGGAAATGGGCCATGCTTTAGTAAATTCCCTTCAGCCCCCTGCTGGAGTAACAGTCCAAATGGAAGAGACCAAATAGATGTGATGGAACCAGGAAGAGGAATGGATACTACTTCACCTGTTACACAAAACAAAAGCATCAGGAAAATCAGTTTCGTTCACCATTAAGAAATCAGGATCAAAGTTCAATAAGCTAAAATGAACACGATAAAACAAGTAACCTTAGAACCAAATAAACCAGTCCAGAAATATAACATTGGCTACTCTCTAGTGGAAATAAGCTTAAGCTCTGCAAAACAAGAGCTAGAAAGGTTTTTGACAATCGGCTTTCGTCTACAATGCTTACCTGATGTATTGTAGATGGTTAAAGAATCAAGTTGTAAGACACAAAGAAGAGCTTCCGGATTATCACCCATACGACACCAGCATGCCTAGAATTAAGGTAAAAAATGTTGCCAAAACAAAAATCATTTAGTAAAAACGAGCAAAATACACCAAGAATATTATTTTTCATACGGCTAAAGCATTAATTTCAAAATCCATTGACAATTCAACAGACCTTGATGACAGAAGAAGGTAATGTGAATCTCTTAAAAACTCTTGCACCAATACTCCAAATTATACTGTTACAGGCAAGTAAAAAACGATTAAATTGAGCTCAAATTTTAGTCAATCTTATCGCTAAGTTCAAATTTCCAATAATTTAACAGTACAAAAAGTAACCAGCAGCTAATTTTGATCAAAAACTACTGAAAAAGTGAAAATAATAACCGGTTGCCTCGTATAAAGAGCTCGTGGTCACGGCGGTCACTGAGAGCTGAAGCCGAGGCGTCATTATCCGAACTATCCTCATGTTGCCTCGCGATTTCTTGATCGAAGAGGAAATAATCGTAATCATCGGTCGAAGTATCCGACGGTTTTCCGTCAAGTGCCTCGGCGATTAATCCGAACGGCTTGAACTCGCCGAGTACGGAGAGTTGGCGAACGCCAACCGGCATTTTTTGAGGAGTGAGTCGACTCGAAGAGAGGTTTAGGGAGTCAAAAGTGTAGAAATTGAAATGAGCTTGCAATTGGAAATGCGAGTTCTATGGTTTATAATTTTATCTCCCGCTCTTTTTTGTTAATTTTTTTTTTTAATTTTAGCACCAAAAAATTAAAACCCTAGAAGGTTTTTCTGTTTGGATACAGACATAATAATGCTATCCTCCCATGGGATGAGAACAACCCCATGGGCATAGACTTTTTAGGGTAAGCTACATTTCAAAAAATAATTAATATTTAAAAAAACATTATAAAATTAAAATGTTTTCATTTCTTATATATTTTTTATTGATAATTTTTAGACTTTTCAGGCTAAAATATTAAAAAATAATAAAAATTAAAAAATTAAACCAATATATAAATATTAAAAATTAAAATTAGTATTATTTCGATTTTAAAAATCACCATATCTTTCCATAAATCAAAAAAAAAATCGAATAGTAAATGATCATTTACCAAAAGTTCCATATATTTTTAAGTTAAAACACTAGGCTCTGGCTAAGAGTCCAATAAAAACACACCAAGCTAAGCTTTAAACATGCCCAACTCTTACATATAAACTGGTTTAGTCCTCATTTAGAACACTAAAACAAACAGTTAAAACACTGGGCTATAGCTTAGATTGCAGACACCAAGTTTATAAGCTTAAACATGTCCAGTTCTTACATGTAAATTGGTTTTGTCAAAGCTCCATATATATATAAAGACTAGCTAGGGTCGGGGTAGATGATTTTAGCTTCTGGTGCTGAACTTAGATTCAGCAATGGTAACTCCATCATTTAACGGTTAAACGATAGGTCCATATAGAAACACACCAAGCTAAGATTTAAACATGTCCAGTTCTTACATATAAACTGGTTTTGTCAAAACTCCGCATGTACATGTATATATAAAGACTAGCTAGGGTCTGTTGTGGGAGATGATTTTAGCTTCTGGTGCTGAACTTGGATTCAGCAATGGTGACTCCATCATTTAACAGTTAAAACACTAGGTCCATATATAAACACACCAAGCTAAGCTTTAAACATGCCCAGTTCTTACATATAAACTGGTTTAGTCCTCATTTAAAACACTAAAACAAACAGTAAAAAACTAAGCTCCAGCTTAGATTACAGACACCAAGCTAAGCTTTAAACATGTCCAGTTTTTACATGTAAACTGGTTTAGTCCTAATAACACTAAAACAAACCGTCAACAGGGCTATAGCTTAGATTACAGACACCAAGCTAAAGCTTAAACATGTCCAGCGTTTTGTTACATATAAACTGGTTCAGTTCTTCCTAAAACCTAAAACAAACATACATTATTAGGGTTTATATATAAAAAGAGTAGCTAGGGTTCTGTCGTGGGAGATGATATTTAGTTTTTGGTTCTGAACTTGGATTCATCGATGGTGACACCTTCATCAGCTGCACGTTCACCGCCAGACATATCAGAGTTGCTCAGACCACCTTTGCGTCCCATTTCTTGGTACCCTTCTGTTCCTAGTTGTTGCTTCCTTGTTTCCCCTCCTTTGTGCCTCCCTTTTCATCATCATACATTTCAAAAAAAACCGCATATTGATTAAAACCTAAAACACACACATTTGACAAACACAAACAAATTCTTGCTTTATTAATTTATACCTTCAGCTAGGTTAATTTGAGCATCCAAGCTTTTCCCACGAGTCCCACCAGGAACCACAGTCTCCCCTTGCTTTGCCCTTGCATCAAGCTCTTCTTTTTCCTCTTGTGGTGCATTCCTCATAGCTTGATATTGCTCTGACGCCATTTTTCTTCTTGCCTTTTTTTTTAGCTGCTGCTTGTGATAATATTGCTGTGAGTTGTGATAGTGATGATTGTACCGATTGCGGGAAATGCTTGTATATATATGGGAGGGAGTGCATGGGGTTGATCGGTGATGAATGATAAGCATTGGCGACGTGGTGGATTAAGGAAACAGGTTGTGATCCACGTAAGCACACCGTCAGCCAATAAGATGACACGAGTAATTTTTGTTCAGTCCATTGCATGGTAAACTTTTGAGGGACACTTTAGGGTCTTCACACGTTATCTCTTGCCTAGGGTGTAAATAAAAAGAAACAGTAGCTGTACGATATATATTAATGGTAGAAATGAGATTTTTTTTTTCACAAATTTAGATATTTGTCTAATACTATTAAATTATATTAATGTAGCAATGATTATCAATAACATTATGTCACATAGTAGTCTTATATTTTGACATATGATAAGTTTTTTTCTCATATGTCTTGTGAAGACATTGGTCATTGACTAACACAGAGTGTATCAATAAGTCTACTCAGTACCATGAAAGCCCCTAAATATTAGTCACTTTACTTTTACATTAGTTGAGATTTAATCTTTATACTTTAAAAGTTAAAAAATAAATTCTTTTAATTTAAAAATAGTAGTTTAATTGTTAATAACTTTAATATTTTTTGATCAACTTGAATAATATAACATATCATATGAAGGAAATTTAATCAACATATTGAGTTGAAAATTCTGACAAAAAATATTAACAATGTTAATGATCGGATTGAGAAAACTAATTTAAAAAATTAAAAAATTTTAATTTTAAATTTTTTTAAGTACATAAGTTAAATCTCAAATTTCTTTCAAATACAGATAATATATTTTAACTATATTAATTTGGAAAATTTACATGCACATGATCAACAACATGGCTAATTTCTCTGGATATACTTAAATTATCATCTAGATTCTAAATTACTCTAAATTTAAAAACATAACTTAAAAAACTGCAATTAATTTAACAATAATATACGACTAAATTGAAAAATTAAAAAAATATATGCAGATATGTTATATGTGTATCAACTATTGGCCTATCAAATTTTAAATGCTTAAGACTCATTTAGTTTTTGAATTTTTCTTCAATTCACTATATATTAATATTTTTTGTAATGTGCTTAAGACTAAGACACGTAATATTTCTAGACGGTAATACGTCACCTAAGGCATTATAATTTGATGATTAAGGGTGTCCATCGCTCAAAGTGTAGCCTGGGTCTAAATTGCGTTAATCACGTTGATTGTTTGAGAAACTGGGATGTGATTTTAGGGTCAATTTACTAATAAAGTCATATTTATTTTGATAAAAGGAGAGGTTGAGTTAGTGACCTAAAATTTCAAAATAATAAATTTCTTATAACTAAACCAATTAATTAATTGAAAAATTTTCCAAACATATAATATTTTTATAAAAAGTCCTTGTTATATTTAAATAATAAAAGTTGATAATCACATCACATGCATATATAAAATATGCAACTTTTTTGAATTAGCTGCTTGGTTTGACCAATTTTAGAATAAGTCCCTTTGGTATAAAAATGTCAAATAATAATCCCATTATTTTATTGAGTAGGTATTTTTATATATGAGGCATCAAGAAGATGGTGATGCAAGTTTTTTCTTTTTCTTCTTTCTTTTTAGAAAGTTCCAACTCCAGAAAACACATATAAACAAAATAAATAAAATCAATGGATTAAATTAAGTAGTAAAAAATTTGATATTTTTTAAGTAAGTTTTTGGGTCTAGCAAGGCAAAAAAAAAAATCAAAAATGAGTTAAAAAATTTTACAAGACTCGATAAAAAAAATTATTATTTTGAAGGACTAAAATTCAATTTTATCATATATTAACATAAAAATTCGTAACTTTCAAATGGACCCTTAATTTTAAGGTAGCTCTTCATTGACTTGTTAATCTGTTTCTAAATTTTGAGAGTATTTTAGAATAATAAATTATTTCATGAGTCAGTTTTGACTCGTATTGTATTAAATTTTACATTTTTATTTGTTTGTTTGTTTTATTATTTAATAAGTATTTACTTTTATAATTTTTGTCTACTATTGTAGTACGTTTTTTTAGTCTTACTTGTGCATGTAGTATTGTTTTCGCGAGTGGTTTTAGGGTTAGTTTTGTTGTCGTCCTCTCTAGTTTGGTGGATGCTCGATTCTTTTGCCGATTTATGCCCGCCACTTTGGACCATCTGGGGTTAATTTTCTTTTTGTATTGCTTGCAACCACTCCTAATATGTTGTGCTTAAGTTGTGATAAAGCCAATTAACGTGTCATAATGCTCTATTGATGCTAAAACTAAAACTAAAACTTTTATTGTGTTGATGGAACTTGTCCTTCAGCACGTACAATAGGTATTTGTTATTTTTTCTTCTCGAACTATATATTTTTATTAATTGAATAGATTAATGAATTTCCGTTTTGAAAAAGAAAAATGAAAAAAAGTGAATTTACTAAATAAAAAATTGTGGGGGCAATACATGGAAGAGTTCAAGATGGGTGCTCTTTTATCATAAACACGACCTTATCAACAGTTAAAGAGCATACCAAAACACCTTCATTTTCATAACTTCTGTATTATAATTATTTCCCGGTCAGGCCGGTTCTTACTTCTTCTTTTTTTAAATAATTATAATAATTGGCTATTGTCATTTTCATTTTTAATTTTACCAAAAATACAAAATGGTTTTTAAAAAACACATTGGTTAATCTGGTAATCATACTTTTAAGTTCGAATAATCTCGAATTTAAGTTTATTTCGGATTATATAATTAAATCATGTCGAATTTAAATAATTTCAAATGAGTTTAAATTATTTTTAGATTTAAGTCATTTCGATAAAAATTTCTAGTCTTCTCATATTAAAAACAAACAAAACCGAATTTGAATACAAAAATTCAACTCAATAGCTTTTGTTGAGTCATTTGGGTCATGGGTAATGCAAACACATGTGGTGCACATGCATATGGCGACGGGTGCCGGCCGGAAAGGTATGACCAACACAAAGTTATTCCTTTTCACCAGACTAAAAGGGATTAAAATAATATTTAGTCCTTCAATTTAGTAATTCTTTCAGTTTGGTCCTATTTTTTGGGGCCTATGTATGTTAGTTTTAAAATTTGACAACTTTTTCTTAATTTAGTCATTGAATTTCTAGACTATGACACAACATCCTTTTAAAAAATAAATTTTATAAACATCTTTCGCTCGTATAAATTGAGTAGATTAGGTTGATTTTGAATCGAGTTAATTCAAATTTAAAAGAATTTGAATCATTCGTTTCAAGCCAATTTTAAGTTCGAGTCATTTTGGATTTGAGTCTATTTAGGGTTTGTATTTTTAAATTTGGTCCCTTAACTTTGTTTTTGTCCATATTAGTTTCAAAATTCGACAACTTTTTTTTTTCAATTTGATCTTAAACTTCGATTTTATTAAAGTGTAACGATGTAATACTTTAAGATTGTACCACATCATAACTTAAAAAAAGAATATATAATCTAAAAATACAAAACAAATAAATAAATTATTAAAAATATATAAAAATATATAATTTTTAAAAAATTCCAAACGATGATGCGACACAACTTGAAAGTAGCACATTATCACACCTTAACAAAATCCAAGTTTAAGAATTAAACTAAGAAAAAATGTCAAATTCCATTACTAATGTAAACAAAAAAAAAAGAAAATTAGGGATTAAATTGAAAAATTGTAAAATTCAATAATTCAATTAAAGGAATAAATATATTTAAGAAAAAAAAAGAGAAAGTAGACAAAATAAGACCAAGTCTATAACTAAGATCTAAGAAATTTGATTAAATAAATGTTGTTTGACCAAAAAATTATTCCATATTTTTGGAATTTTATTAGCTAAGCCAAAAATTATAACTACTCTGTTTGGAATTTTGCTTCCATTGACAAAATCATAAACGGCAAAAAATTAAATTCTAATTGCGAAAAAAAGAGAGTCAAAAACAATTTAATTATTAATTCGGTTCAACTTCACTCTCTCGTTTATGCGCGTGCAATGTAAGGAAAAAAATCTTTGGAATCATCTAAACTTGAATTTATCAAAGTTTCAATTTAATCCCTATTTTTCACATTAACTTTGAAATTTGTTTTTTTTTTCAATTTAATCATTAAACTTGGATTGAGTTACAATGACATGACATTTTGATATTGTGCCACATCATCAATTAAAATTTTTGAATACATATAAAAAAATTTATTAAAACGCTATAAATATGTGATAAAAAAGTAAATTTTAAAAAACAAAAAATGATGTGACACAATTTTAAATTGCCACATCATCATATTGTAATGGAGCCTAAATTTAGGGGTCAAATTGGGAAAAGCTACCAAATTTCGATATTAATGTGGAACAAAAAAAGCACTTAAGAACTAATGTGAGAAAAATTGTTAAATTTAGAGAGTAAACATTATTTTGTCTTTCATATAAAAGAGCCAAAACATAAATTTCCCCTAAATGTATTTCTTGTTTTTTTTTATTTGTATATATAAAACAGTTTAACCAAAAAATATTTGTTGCATAAACTAAAACACATCAAAAAAGGCAAAAACATGTATTGCAATAAATAATAAGGGAAGTTAAAAAAAAAAAAGTTTAACACTTACCAAACTACAATCTTAAAAAAGGTTAAAATATATTATTAGTATTTATCTTTTGACAAATTTTGAGTTTAGTTCTGTTATGCTTCTTCGGTTTTGGATATGTATCGATATGGCAAGTCAACTGAGGATGTAGCTCTTACTCTTCATTGTCTGAGTAGTCATTAGATGACCCGCACTTCGAATGGCATGCCCTTATTCAACCCCTAATCTCTTTGGAAGGATTCTAGTCACCAACTTTTGAGGATAAATTGTTCATCCCTGTGAATGGACCATCTGCTCATTTCAGAAAGGTCTCATCCATCCGTCTTAGTGAATATGTCACCTGCTCTTCAAGGCACCTACTTTTTTAGTACAAATACTCTCCTGTTGTGGACACGCCTTTTAGGTCACCAAATCCTACCTGAACATAACAACCCCATATCACAACTCAAAGTGAATGACATAACGAGTCCTATCACATGCATCCCCTCATGTATTCCATGATAATGACTTATTGGTAATGGATTCACCATGTCAGCACTACCAAGCATAGGACCTCCATTGTATATACCTATCAAGACGATGAGAAATGGATCAACCTTTAAGTATACATAACTATGTTTTAGCCCATAGCCTCCTTCCTACCTTTACATATCTCCATCGACTTTATGCGTTGTTGGGTGAATGACTTTTTTCATTACCACTATATTCTTCCCCGTACTTCTTCCCTTGTTGATATCCTCACCAACAAGTCTTTGCACTTAAACCATGTTTTACTATCACGTATGCTTACAAAGTCTATAATAGATTGCTTTTGAAGTTGATTGCATGTGTATATTGATAATGAATTTTAATGGAAAATATTAATAGTACGAATTATTGGACTAAAACTTTTAAATCGATAAAATGTATAACCTTTTAAGTACATAAATTAAATCATTTAAATATCGGGAGAAGTCAAATAAGATAGGGGCCTTGAAATGACATATAATTAAAGGGGCATTTTCAATTTATTTTTTCTAAAAAAATTATTAATTCAATTTAGACTCTTTTAAATAAAAAATTTTAGCGTTCCCTATTTAAAATTTTATAACTTTATTTCGATTTTTTCCTTATTAAAATATAAATGTTGGTGACATAATTTAAACTAATTTGATGCTTTGACATTAAAAATAAAAAAAATCCAAGCATTTTAACTAAAATACAATCAATAAATAAAGAAAATGAAAAAAATTGTTCATAAACAATTTTTTTAATTAGAAAAATTAACAAATTTGATAAAATTTAAGATTAAAAATGACTGAATTTTAGTTTAAATTGGTAATAGGTAAGCGCAAAAGAAAGTAATTTCTCCACTGCCTTGTTCCCTAAGAAATCGGATCGTGAACTCACGCGCCACTAAGAGAATGGTGTTTGAATTATCTCCCAAACCCAATATTCAAATTTAGTCAAACCCTAAACTCCGACACCGACGCCGTATCATCCTTCTTCCAACATATATATATATAAAGAGTAAAAGAGATGAAAAACATTCTCTTCTTAAAACACTCAAAAAACGAAAAAGAAAAAAAAAGAAAGATTCAAAATTCTGTTTAGTTTATTTGGAAGATTTTCTCTCTAACCAAACAGAAGGGAAAAGAAAAGAGAAAGGAAGGAGAAGAAATGTCATTGTCTCTAATAATTCCTAATTCTCCCATTTTCTCACCAAAAAAGGTTCCTTCAATATTCTGCAAATCGGACGGTTCTTCTTTCTCGTCTTCGCCTCGGACCAACGGTTCTCAACAACCACCGTCGTCTCCGTTGTCTCTTTCGTTATCATCTCCTAAATCGTCTCTCCCTATTTCTTCGACACCGCAATTTCCTTCTTCTCCGTTGAAATCTCCGTTGTCAATTCGTGTACCGAAGAAACAGCTCTTGTTCGGAACAGATGTGGCGCCGGTGAAGAGGAAAAGGCCCGGGAGGATTGAGATACCGACTTCGATGGCGGTTCAGCTTGGATTTGCAGCGGAGACGCCTAGAGGTGAGGAAGAGGTGCAAGTGGAAGAGGAAGGATATTCTGTTTATTGTAAGAGAGGGAGAAGAGGGAAAATGGAAGACCGCTATTCAGCCGCCGTTAATCTTAACGGTGATCCTAAACAGGTAACTTTTTTTTTTCTTCTAATTTTGTTCTTTGAATCAAAATTTACCGTATATTTTATATATTTCTTAAATGTATCGAAAATTCAAGGTCTTAACATGTAAAAATTGTTAAGAATTTTGTGTTAGGATCGAAATAAAATCATTTTCCTGGATCATTTTATATATTTCTTAAATGCATAGAAAATTCAAGGTCATAACATGCAAAAATTGTTAGGATCGAAAAAAAATTATAATATTTTACGGGGTTGAAACCACAAATTTATGTTGTATTAGAAGGGTCTAAATTGAATTAACAATATTTTGAAAGGGGCCAAAATGGAATTTCTTCATTTTTAACAGGCTTTCTTTGGCGTTTACGATGGGCATGGAAATTCAAAGGCAGCTGAATTCGTGGCAAAGAATTTAGATAAGAAAGTAATGGAGGAAGTATCAAAAACATGTGAAGATGCCATTGATGGTGCAATTAGGGATGCATATTTATTCACGGATATGGATTTTCTAAAGGAAGATGTGGGTGGTGGTACTTGCTGCGTCACGGCAATGATTCGTAAAGGCGATCTTTTCGTATCAAATGCAGGCGATTGTCGTGCTGTTTTGAGCCGAAACGGTGTAGCAGAGGCTTTGACAAATGATCACCACCCTTCAAGGGAAGATGAGCGAGACAGAATTGAAGCTTTGGTAAATCTATCATTCCTCTTTGTTCATCTTTAGCTCAAATTCAAATTTTTTTTATTACATTTGTGATTGAATTTTGTTTTTTGATGTTTAATTCGCAGGGTGGTTACGTTGATTGTTGCCATGGTGTTTGGAGAATTCAAAGTTCCCTTGCTGTATCAAGAGCCATTGGTGATAAACATCTTAAACAATGGGTGCTTGCTGAACCAGAGACAAAAATGTTAAAAATTAAGCCCGAGTGTGAGTTTTTGATCCTGGCATCAGATGGTCTTTGGAACAAGGTAATTATAATCTAAAACCTAAATTGTTCTTATGATTTTCTTTTGACCCCCACTGATGATCCATTTTTGAGCTGTTATGTGTTGTTATATGGATAGTAGAGGATTCCTAAATCCCATATTTTTGGAATATTTGACCGAAATTGTTCATATAACCTTCTTTTGAACCCCATTAATGATCCATTTTTGAGCTATATGTGTTGTTATTATGGATAGTAGAGGATATGCCCAAATCCCATGTTTTTGGAATAATCTAATTTATTAAATTGACATTGTTCATATAACCTTCTTTTGAACCCCATTGATGGTCTATTTTCAAGTTACCATGTATTGTTATTAGGATAGTAGGGGATTCCCTAATCCCCTAAAATCATGAATTAAATAGGAAATTTTATTTCTGATTTTAAGGGAAAAAATTAAGGAAAATCTTACTAATTTAGGTCAATTAGTGATTCTTGTTTCCAGATCTTTTGCAATTAACCATTTCTCTCTATTTTTTTCATTGTAATGTTGGATTGAACTTTGTTTTTTGGTTTGCCTTTTCAGGTTACTAATCAAGAAGCAGTCGATTTAGTTCGGCCTTTTTGCGTAGGTCTCGATAAGCCTAAACCATTTTCCGCTTGCAAGAAGCTTGCCGAATTATCATCATGGAGAGGTTCATTTGACGACATCAGCGTGATGGTAGTTCAGCTACAACATTTTCTCTTCTGACTCGTCTAAATTCAATAGCAACGGAATTGAAATTCCACTGTTATCGTGCTGGTAGATCTTTTAGATTATTAACACTTTCGAAAATTGCTTCATCCATTATCCTTACATAAAACAGGAACCGTTGGCAGCAATGTTGGTGGGTTTAACTAGTTTTGACGTCAACATTGCCCTGTCTTTCTTGCAGATGCAGATCATTATGGTTTCAGTCCCTTTATTTGTGAAATTTAATATTTAACCCTCTTTTAGTTTTAACATAATTTGATCGTCTACTTTTGTAAATTGTAATGTTAGTAGTAGATACAAATTGGTAATACCATTAGTCTCCTTTTTTTTTTCTTTGGACCTACTAATAACATTACAATACAAAAATTAAAGTGGAGGATCAAATCTCAAAATTAAGAATAGTTGAAGGGCTAAAAGTGTAAATAAAGGTAGTGGAGCACTTGTAACAGCTATTCATGGTCAACCTTAAAAGTCGACTTTTTGTTAGCTTTTTTTTGGGTGGCCATCATTTTAGCTCTAAATTGTTCCATAGTCAAATGGAATATATGGGGTCACATATGGGCAGCTGGCTTTTTGTTCTTCTTCAGGAAGGGATGAATAATGATTTGTTATTCAATACTCTTTATCTTTTAATTTAGTAAATTAATAATATGATGAGTTTTATGTGATTCATGTTGCCTTTACTTTGTCTACTAAATATTTGTTATTAAGATTAATCGAGTTTTAGTTCAATTGATTTGTTATCATAATAAAATAATTTGAAAGATACGAGTTTATGTCTTTTAAAAATATATAACTGATTATTTAAATAAGTTAATGTTTAGTATGCATATCTGTCAATCTTGCCTGAGTAATGGGGAAATTAATGGCCAAATGAGCCAATTAATTTTTGTTGTATACCTCTCTCATAGCGCAAATAATGGCGAGATCTCTTCAAAATAACTCCATTTTTTGGGTGGGTTTCAAAAGCAGGTCTTTGCTATTAGAACTTTGGGTCATATTGACTTTTGGTCAAGTCATTTGGGTTTTAAAACTCTTGATATAATTCGGGTTATTCGGGTTATTTGATATTGAATTCAAGTTTCAAATTTTTTAATTTTATTTATTTTTGTTTGAAATTTAAATTGTAGATTAGATTATATCGGATTTGAATTAGTTAAATTGAATTTTCAAATTTAGATTAGAATGATCAAGTATACTAGTATTGTATTTTAAGGGTTGGTTTACCATTGAGATTGAAAAGTACCGTGATAAAATGATTTTAAAAATTTTGGTAGTATTTATTACTGCTATTTATAAGTGCTTTCGGAAATAGATAATGATGTTGTAAAGTAAAATATTTAATAAGAGGATAAAAATATAATTTATTGAAAAACACTCTTCCAAAAATAGATTTGAAAAACTGTTTTTTATCAAAAATTTTATTCAAATTTATGATTTGGGTTCTTAATCTAAATTATGGAAACTTCGACTTCCGAAATAGTTCTTTGAATTCTAAAATATTAAAATGGGTCTCATTTTCTAAATTAAGTTTTAGATATTATTTTCTTGCCATTAATAATAATATTTTAAATAACAAACAACTTTAAACATCATACATTAAATTATAATTAAAATTTGAAATTAAAATCTAAATACAAATCACAAAATAACATAATTGCATGCAAAAAAAAAACAACTTTTAAAAAAATTATTATAAAAACATATTTTAAATATAATTTTTTTATATATTTAAATGACATCAACGACTTTAGAAGCCAAATTATTAAAAGTTGAAAATAACACATCAAACCTTGAAATGACATCATATTATATATCATCTCATATATATATAATATAAAAGAATGTACGAGAACATATACTGCAATAATATTTTTGAATTTTTCTACGAACATATGAATTTATATATTACTTTTTTTAAAATTATTTTAATATTATTTATTCCAATATGAAAAAACAATTTATGTTTTTTTGTATACTTTTATAAAATTTTAAACAAATCATTTAAATTTAAAAATATTTTAATTAATCCACATGATCACAATAAGAGAACTAATATCATATAAGTACGGATTAATCTATGAATACCTTAAGTTGACGTTACTGTTATAGAACGTGGATTCAAATGTATTTAAATGCATAATATAAAAATTTAAGGGGTTTGTAAGTAATTTAAACATTCTATAGGAAAAGTGGAAAAATTCGGGGTCGGGTCATTGACTCATTTACCCGAATCGTCCTATAGCAATTATTATTTCCACGTCATTCTCACTTCATAGTGATATTTTTTTTGTATGTTTTTATATATATTTAATAAAAACTAATAAATAAAGAAATAACTTTATTTTTTATAACATTAAATAATTTAAATATTATAAAAATATTAATTTTATTACTTTTTTTATAAAAAATTGAAAAAATAAATTAGTAATTATTTAATTTAATAAAAGTTAATTAATTAAAGAATTTTACTTTAATAAAAACTTTTTTATACAATATTAGGGATAATAAATGGGTAACACGATTCAAACTCGTGCCAAACAGGTCTTTGATAACAATTTTAAATATCGTTTCATTTAAGTTAAGACTTCACTTGTTCATTTATCGATTTTTGTCATACTTCTCGATTTTTATCTGTTTTGAGCAATTTTTAACTTAATCGATTTAACCCCTTTATTTGGGTTAACATAACGATCGATTCTCAGTCTAGTTAGTCAGGGCGACCAATCTAGTCATGTTTCAAAAACACACGTCACATCATCAAGTCTTTGATGGGATCCAATTTTATGTACCAAAATAAATTTAATTGTCAAATTCAAGTACCAAAATAAATAAATAAAAAAAAGTACATGTACAAAAATAGATTTAGTTACCAAACTTAGGGTCAAAAAATATATTATCCCTAAATATTGGTGGTGTAATATAATTTTATTAATAATTTATTTTAACTAAGAAAATAAGATTACTATATAATATATTTTTATCGAGTGCCTTATATTTGATCTCTCTCTATCTGCTTCTTTCTCTCTTCTTTTCCTCATTTCTTCAACAAAATTCAATCTCCAAGATTTTTCAACTGTTCTATTTTGAAATCTCTGGTTCAGATCTCTTAGTATAGTTTCTTTATATTTTTTTTCCTCTTTTTCTTTCTCAGTGGCAAGCTTTCAAAAATATTCAATCTCAGCCGTAAGATCTGCTCTTGATTTGTCGATCCGAGCCACCATGGCGGCCGCTAACGCTCCAATCGCCATGAAAGAGGTCTTAAATGTAAGTCTTCTCGTTTCACTCACTCTTCGTTTCGATTCGATGGATTCTTTTTTCAGCAAATTAATCTGAATTATAAGCGAATATTAGGTTTTTATTCATTAAGCTTGAACGAATACTTCCTTGAATCTCGTTAGGTTGAATAGTTGTAGAATCTGCTTAGATCTGCTCGGAACTTTGTGTTTTATGTATTTGAAAGATAGTGAGAATTTCGAGTGATCTGAAAAGATGCCATTTTTTTTTTGCAGTTGCCAAGCATTGGCATTAGTCCTCAATTCATCACGTTCACGAATGTAACTATGGAATCTGAGAAGTATATTTGTGTGAGGGAAACGGCACCACAAAACAGTGTTGTTATCATAGACATGAACATGCCGATGCAGCCGCTGAGACGGCCTATTACGGCGGACTCTGCTCTTATGAATCCAAATTCTAGAATCCTCGCCTTGAAAGGTTGATTTTTGTTACTATCAGCAGTTAGTTACTATTATTGGATTACGTGAATGTTATCTTTTAATAGATTGTGTTATGGATTCGAAGGATGCAAATCTGATATGTCCATTCTCTTTGGTCTTGTTGGACTTTTTCCTTATGTTGTTCGTTTGGTCTTTGGCTGATTGAGAATCTAGTTATGTTAGAGAGTTTTTTCAATGGAAACTTGTTTGAAATTTCACTTAATACTTGTGGTTGTTGGTTTCCTACTTTCTTTTTGCTTTCTGATATGAACAAATGAATGTCCTGCCAGTTAACTGTAAGGATCCTGCTTACAGATTTATAGGGTTTGTGAGCTATAGTGTTTCTTAGTTGTTAAAACTTTTCTACTCTACTGTTTTATGGATAAATTGCTCGGGTTTCTTCGATTGCACTACATTTTTGTTTAATTTTCCTGGATAAGCTCGTTAGCATCACTCGGTGGTGCTCAGTGCATTTAAATTTCTTCCTACTGCAGAATTTGCTTTGATTCTGTCCAATGAGATATGGAAACTACGCTTGAATTGCCAGTCATGAGGTGCTTGGCATACTTGTAAAGATAGTATTTTTAATGGAGAAAAATTCAATATCTTTTAATGCTATTATTATTTTTGTATCCTTTGACATTGTTATTTATCTATTGTTTATGCTCATTAGCTTTGGCATTGCTTTTATAGCTCAACTACCAGGAACGACTCAAGATCACTTGCAAATATTTAACATAGAGCAGAAAGCAAAAATCAAATCACATCAGATGCCTGAACAGGTGAAACTTATCTGCTGTTTTATTATTATTATTTCTTGCAATGCTTCCATTTTCTGTCCATAGTATATTCATTGTTTTTCAGTGATTGTTAATAGCGTACTTGATTGCTGAGCTTAGCAAACTGGCCTTGGTTCATGTTCAGGTTGTATTTTGGAAATGGATTAGCCCAAAACTGCTTGGCTTGGTCACACAGACCTCTGTGTATCATTGGTCGATTGAAGGTTAGATGTTATTCTGGTGTCTTTTCTAGTATCATAGACAGTTGTACTTTCTTCAGTTCTTAGAATTCATCTTTTTTGAATGTTCTCATATCCATTGTATAAAATTTCTTTGACTTTATGTTCCTCCTTGCATCTTACCCCTGGCAGGTGAATCTGAGCCAGTTAAGATGTTTGAGAGAACAGCTAATTTAGCAAACAATCAGATAATAAACTATAAATGTGACCCTTCAGAGAAGTGGTTGGTTTTGATTGGAATTGCCCCTGGTGCACCTGAGGTATGTTTGCCTATTAGTGCTTTCTAAAGGTGATTATTTTTGCATTGAAGAGGAAGTTGCTTCATTTGTATTAATGTTTTGGAATTTGAAAACTGTGACATTTGAAGTAACATATTCAAAATATTTTGCTAAGCTAAATGAGCCTAAAATGTTCTTCATGCTGCTTTGGTTGCTATGTTTCCTATGGTTGAAACCGCCGAAGTGAACTCTGTGAATTAGTTTATTGATTTATCTTGTCTCTTGTGTTGTCATTTTGGGCTTGCATCCCTTGCACCCCTTTTTAGTTCTCTCTTTTCCCCATTCTGTCTCTCTATTGTTGGAAATGTTGTTCCTTGCATAGTCGTTACTATGAAGAAATTCTCTCTTTCGAAAACCACCTCTGTTGCCACTATAAAATTCTGATTTTACCCTACATGTCTTGTTTCATTTAGAGGCCACAATTGGTCAAGGGGAACATGCAACTTTTCTCTGTGGATCAGCAGCGTAGCCAAGCTCTTGAAGCACATGCTGCTTCATTTGCACTATTTAAGGTAAGGGCATTTCTTATACTTTATTCACTACATATTATAGATGCTGATCTAACAAGTGGCTTATCATATATGCTTGGTTCTGCTGAGCAGGTCCCAGGAAATGAGAATCCATCTATTCTTATTTCGTTTGCCACCAAGAGTTTTAATGCTGGCCAGATTACATCAAAGTTGCATGTAATTGAGCTGGGTGCCCAGCCAGGTCAGTTTCCTATCTCCACATTATATATGAGGGGTTACTGAAGGTATTTTTTAAATGAATACAAAAGAAATAAAAAGGTTTTCCATAAACTTTTCACATGATAAAAAAATTCAGAGTACAATCAGAAAGTACTTTGAGTTCTGGCAAGTTAAGTTGGTTGGGACACTACTTTGCAGTATATGTTAGGTTTTAGCTCAGAAACCTTAAATTTGTATTTATTTCAAGCTCTAATCACAACCAAGACTACTCCAACTTAGACTTTTAAGGGTTTTGTGTTTAATAATGAATGAACCATTCTTGAATAACTATAATATTTTGTTGTGTGTCCTTCACTCAATTATATATCCTATTTTCTAACAGAATATATATTTGCAGGTAAGTCATCGTTTTCTAAGAAACAGGCAGATCTATTCTTCCCGCCAGATTTTCAAGATGATTTTCCTGTCGCCATGCAGGTATCTTTAGATTCAGATTTTGTTTACATTATTTGCAAATTGTTTATTTTTGTACCAATAATGAAACAATTTTCTGTTAATTGGCAGATATCCCACAAATATGCTTTGATTTATGTTATCACCAAACTTGGGCTGCTGTTCGTTTATGATCTGGAGACAGCGACTGCTGTTTACAGAAATAGAATCAGTCCAGATCCAATATTTTTAACCTCTGAAGCTTCAGCAGTTGGAGGGTTTTATGCCATCAACAGGCGAGGTCAGGTGTTGCTGGCTACTGTAAATGAAGCAACATTAGTGCCATTTGTTAGCGGTCAAGTATGTTTTTGTACCTTTTCTTTTCTGTTTTCTGGTAAACTAGACATACTAGCTTGATGATTCTTTTGGGTTGTTTGCTGTTTCAGTTGAACAACTTGGAGCTTGCTGTCAGTCTTGCTAAAAGAGGAAACCTCCCTGGTGCAGAGAACTTGGTAAGTGAACTGATTTGTATATTTTCTGGTGTGTTGTTTGTGAATGTTTGCATTATCAATTTTTAGTTGCCAGATAATAATATCCAAGGGAATAATTTTTTTTTAACTTGGGGGGGGGGATACTTTTGTGGTAACTTCCTTCTTGGATGTGGGGTTTCTTCAATCTCACTGATATGCTGAGATTGAAAACATGCTGGCTTTTGTATCTTGATTTACTTTAGTGGCCTATTTTCTGATTGTCTTCTTATTGCATGATTAGAGTTAGTGATGCTGCACCTTTGTTAACAGTAATGGTGACTCTGTAATCTTGGATTTCTCAGGTTGTCCAACGTTTTCAAGAGTTGTTTGCTCAAACTAAGTATAAAGAAGCTGCTGAGCTTGCTGCAGAGTCTCCACAAGGGATCCTTCGCACTCCTGATACGGTTGCCAAGTTTCAGGTTTCGTTTTGCTTTCTTTATCATTTAGATACTTGTTATTGTGTACTATTCTGTTCATTTTATCTAAAGCAGAATCCATTACTTGATTTCTGCAGAGTGTTCCCGTGCAAGCTGGGCAGACTGCACCACTGTTGCAGTACTTTAGTATCCTTCTAACAAGGGGGAAGCTCAATGCATTTGAGTCATTGGAACTATCTCGGCTTGTGGTAAACCAAAACAAGAAGAACCTTCTGGAGAATTGGTTGGCTGAAGATAAATTGGAATGCAGTGAAGAATTGGGTGACCTTGTGAAGGTTTGATTTTTTACCCACTGGAATAGTAGTCTATCAGTAATTTATTCAGTTTTATCTGAATTTAAACTTCAAGAAAATTGGAAATGATTTGACACTTTTTTTGCCGTATTCTAATTACAGCTTCGTTTTTGTTGTAGACTGTGGATAATGATCTTGCACTGAAAATATATATTAAAGCAAGGGCAACTCCAAAAGTTGTTGCTGCTTTTGCTGAACGTAGGGAGTTTGACAAGATCTTGATTTACTCAAAGCAGGTGATTACTACAATATTTTTTGGCATTTTCTGGAGTGATGATATCTGATCTCCTTTTTCACAGCATAAATTTTTTTGTGGGTGGGGTGGGGTCAAGTATTTCTCCTGCTTGTTCTTTCTATTTCAGTTATTGTATGCGTCAAATATTCATGACTGAATTGTTTTCCTCAGGTTGGGTACACTCCTGACTACTTGTTCCTTTTGCAAACAATTCTCCGTACAGATCCACAGGTTTGTTTCTGTTTTCTCTACTTTTTATTGTTTGAGGTATTGAAGCATGTCAAATCATATGAGCAATATGTGCTAAATCTCCTTATTAAAGCCTATTAAGTCAATTTTTATGATTGTTCTGTTTTCTGAGTAGAAAAACATTTTTATTGTTTGCCTACTGAAAGATGTTAGTATTATGAACCTTTCGACTGGATTGAATGTGTGTAATTTTCATTTACTAAAAATCTTTTTGGCAGTGGATGAGTTATCACTTGTTTTACTTGCAGGGAGCTGTTAATTTTGCATTGATGATGTCTCAAATGGAGGGAGGCTGTCCGGTTGATTACAACACCATTACTGATCTTTTCCTTCAGGTCTGCTGCTTATAGAATTGTTTGTGAAAATTAAAATCTTTTCCTGACGAACACATGATATTTGTTTTCTTTGGATTTCTTTCTTTATTTTCAGAGGAACTTGATAAGGGAAGCTACTGCATTTCTATTGGATGTTTTGAAACCAAATCTACCAGAGCATGCTTTTCTCCAAACAAAGGTTATTTCTTTGAATGCTGCTTGTTAAGCTAGTCTAATTTTGTTTTATATTTTCCTTCTTTCTTGAAATAATGTACTTAGTTTAATAACAATCTTTTCTCTACAGGTCTTGGAAATCAATCTAGTAACTTTTCCAAATGTTGCTGATGCCATTTTAGCAAATGGAATGTTCAGTCACTATGATCGTCCCCGAATTGCTCAGCTTTGTGAGAAAGCTGGTCTGTATATCCGAGCTCTGCAGGTATCTTGTTAAAACTAGTACTTGTTGCATTATGTCTGATTTTCTATACTGCTTTAACAGTATATTGATATCCTTGATTAAATGTAATGCCTTTTCTGCAGCATTACTCTGAGTTTCCAGATATTAAACGTGTCATTGTGAATACACATGCTATTGAGCCACAGGTACAATGATGTCCACTATCTTTATCTCTTGATAAAATTAGAGACTATAGAAGCTTGTGACATGTTTTTAACCAGACTTCCGTTTACAGTCACTTGTTGAGTTTTTTGGTACTCTTTCACGTGAATGGGCTTTGGAGTGCATGAAGGACCTCCTACTGGTTAATCTTAGAGGCAACCTTCAAATAATTGTGCAGGTAAGGGATGTTGTCTGATTGTACTCTAATTCTTTTAGAGATTGCCAAATGTTAAGTTCTGTGTCTCTGCAGGTTGCGAAGGAGTATTGTGAACAGTTGGGTGTTGATGCTTGCATAAAACTTTTTGAGCAGTTTAAGTCGTATGAAGGATTGTACTTTTTCCTGGGCTCATATTTGAGCTCAAGGTAAGTTATTTAGCAAATTTGGTTTCCTTCAGTTGATTGCTTAGAGCATAGTCATTTCTAAGCTTACTAAGATGTTTATTTCTGATTATGGGACAGTGAGGACCCTGATATACACTTTAAGTACATTGAGGCAGCTGCTAAAACCGGACAAATAAAGGAGGTTGAGCGCGTGACCAGGGAATCAAACTTTTATGATGCCGAAAAGACAAAGAACTTCTTGATGGAGGCCAAACTTCCGGATGCTAGGCCATTGATTAATGTTTGTGATCGATTTGGGTTTGTTCCGGATCTCATTCACTACCTCTACACAAATAATATGCTCCGTTACATTGAAGGTTATGTTCAGAAGGTTTGTGATATTTCTACCTATTTATCTATTTAGTGGCATACTATATGACTTCAATTTGAGCTCAAGTAATTGAGAACTTGTTTGCTTCTTTTGATAGGTGAACCCAGGGAATGCTCCTTTGGTAGTGGGCCAGTTGCTAGATGATGAATGTCCTGAAGACTTTATAAAGGGTCTCATTCTGTCTGTCCGTTCTTTGCTTCCTGTTGAGCCTCTTGTGGAGGAATGTGAGAAGAGGTGAATTTTTTTCGGCATTTCTTGTCCTTGTTGCCACCTGTATTACTCTGTGATTCTAATTTTTCGGCATGTGATTTCCAGAAATCGACTTCGTTTACTAACACAGTTCTTGGAGCATCTTGTGAGTGAGGGAAGCCAAGATGTGCATGTCCACAATGCTCTGGGTAAAATAATCATTGACAGCAATAACAATCCAGAGCACTTCCTCACTACCAACCCTTACTATGATTCTCGGGTTGTTGGTAAGTACTGTGAGAAGCGTGATCCCACCCTGGCTGTTGTAGCATACCGAAGAGGACAATGTGACGATGAACTTATAAACGTCACAAATAAGAACTCCTTGTTTAAATTGCAGGCTAGGTATGTAATTATTTAGTTTATTTCTGATAGGTTGATCATACATCCTATGTTTTTAAAGTGGCTTAATTGTCCATCACCCTTTGATCACAGGTATGTTGTTGAAAGGATGGATGGTGATCTTTGGGAGAAGGTTCTAAATCCCGAAAATGAATATAGAAGACAGCTGATAGATCAGGTTGTATCGACTGCTCTTCCAGAGAGCAAGAGTCCCGAACAAGTCTCTGCAGCTGTTAAAGCTTTTATGACAGCTGACCTGCCCCATGAACTTATTGAGCTTCTTGAGAAGATTGTACTCCAAAACTCTGCATTCAGTGGGAACTTCAATCTACAGAATCTTCTTATTTTGACGGCGATTAAGGCAGATCCATCTAGGGTTATGGATTATATCAATAGGTTGGATAATTTTGACGGACCTGCTGTTGGAGAAGTGGCCGTTGAAGCCCAACTGTATGAAGAAGCTTTTGCGATCTTCAAAAAGTTCAACTTAAACGTGCAGGCCGTCAATGTTTTATTGGACAATATCAGAAGCATTGATCGGGCTGTGGAATTCGCATTCCGAGTTGAAGAAGATGCTGTTTGGAGTCAGGTTGCAAAGGCACAACTGAGGGAGGGGCTGGTGAGCGATGCCATTGAATCTTTTATTCGCGCGGATGATGCTACCCAGTTCCTTGATGTTATCCGAGCTTCCGAGGATGCTGATGTCTACCCTGATTTGGTGAGGTATCTTCTGATGGTTAGGCAGAAGGTCAAGGAGCCCAAGGTGGATGGTGAACTTATTTATGCCTATGCAAAGATTGATAGACTTGGCGAAATTGAAGAATTCATTCTCATGCCAAATGTTGCTAATCTTCAAAATGTTGGTGACCGCTTGTTCGATGAAGCCCTATACGAAGCTGCAAAAATAATATTTGCGTTTATATCTAACTGGGCCAAATTGGCTGTTACACTGGTGAGACTTAAACAATTCCAAGGTGCTGTTGATGCAGCACGAAAAGCAAACAGTGCAAAGACATGGAAGGAGGTTTGCTTTGCTTGTGTTGATGCAGAAGAATTCCGATTGGCACAGATATGTGGTCTTAACATCATCATACAGGTGAGTTTACTTTCATATGAATCACAAATTTTTGGAACAAGAAAGTATGTAATATGTGTGTATGACTGTCCACGATGATTTTGACCGTTGTGTTTGTTGATTTTTTAGGTGGACGACTTGGAAGAAGTTAGCGAATACTATCAGAACAGAGGATGCTTCAATGAGTTGATCTCTCTTATGGAGAGTGGTTTAGGACTGGAACGTGCACATATGGGGATCTTTACTGAACTGGGAGTTTTGTATGCCAGATACCGTCCCGAGAAGCTTATGGAGCACATTAAATTGTTCTCTGCTCGTCTCAACATTCCCAAGCTGATAAGAGCTTGTGATGAACAGCAGCACTGGACGGAACTTACCTATTTATACATTCAATACGACGAGTTTGACAATGCTGCAACTACCGTGATGAACCACTCTCCCGAAGCATGGGATCATATGCAGTTCAAAGACATTATAGTCAAAGTTGCTAGTGTTGAGCTATATTACAAGGCTGTCCACTTCTACTTGCAAGAACACCCTGATCTCATAAATGATATGTTGAACGTGCTCGCACTTCGTGTGGACCACACTCGTGTTGTTGATATTATGAGAAAGGTTTGAATTTGGATGAAAATGATCGAATTTTGATATAAAGACTATTGACTTGCTTAAGCATTATTTTAATGCATTTTGGGTTGGTTATTTCAGGCGGGTCATCTGCGACTTGTGAAGCCTTACATGGTTGCTGTTCAGAGCAACAATGTGTCAGCAGTAAATGAGGCGTTGAATGAGATTTATGTAGAGGAAGAAGATTACGATAGATTGAGAGAATCTATTGACTTGCATGATAACTTTGATCAGATTGGCCTTGCACAAAAGGTGAAGTACTGTTAGTTGTGTTTTTGTTTGCTGTTAGGTCGGTTTCTGATTTGTTTCCAAATTGCTTGAGCAGATCGAGAAACATGAGCTGCTGGAGATGAGGCGAGTTGCTGCATACATTTACAAGAAGGCTGGCAGATGGAAGCAGTCCATTGCATTGTCAAAGAAAGACAACCATTACAAAGATGCAATGGAAACAGCTTCACAGTCTGGTGAACGTGAACTTGCCGAGGAGTTACTTGTTTACTTTATTGAACAGGTACCCAAACTCATCCCTAAGTATTGTGTTAGACCTTCTCGTTCAACCGGTAGACCTATTATGTTAGTCTGGTCTGTTCTGCTTGTTAACTGTGCCGGATTACATGGAAAATGAAGTTTTTCTTCTATTATCACGGTATTGTTGCTTCTTGTTTAAATTGGATATAATTTCATCGTCGATATTCATTTTACAGGGTAAGAAGGAATGCTTTGCATCATGCCTCTTTGTTTGTTATGACTTACTTCGAGCAGATGTCGTTCTCGAGCTAGCCTGGATTCACAATATGATCGACTTTGCATTCCCGTATCTGTTGCAGGTGATTGCTTTGATTCATACTTCTCATTTTATGCCCATTTGGTTTCAATTGTTTCTTATTTTGGATACATTGTGTTGGAACCTTATTTGAGTCCTGTATTTCTCCAGTTTATCCGTGAATATACCGGCAAAGTCGATGAACTTATCAAGGATAAAAGCGAGGCTCAAAAGGAAGTAAAAGCCAAAGAGCAAGAAGAGAAGGAAGTGATTGCACAACAGGTAAAATTATACTAAGAAAAATTGAAGCGACAACTTTACCAGTTTGCCCTTCCTCGGATTATAATAAATGGCCTTTGTTCATTGCAGAACATGTATGCTCAGTTGCTACCTCTAGCCTTACCTGCACCACCAATGCCTGGAATGGGAGGAGGTTTTGCTCCACCACCACCACCCATGGGAGGAATGGGAATGCCGCCTTCGATGCCAGCTTTTGGTATGCCACCAATGGGCAGCTATTAAGCCTTAAGAACATGGTTTGTTTTTTATTGAAGATTCTATTTTTAGGAGAAAAAACCGTAGTTCTTATCAATTTGGAATAATATGCTATTTTAGTGTTTTTTTTATTTTTTATTTTGGAGGGATGTGATAATGATTTTGTAGTTTGCCCTCATTATTTTTCTCCTTCTTGGTGGTAGCAAAAGAGGCATTTTTTGGCTGCTAATATACTAGAGACTAGAGAAAGGGTAGTCTAAGGGTTTCATGAATATTTGTATTTTTGTTATTTCCTTTCCATTTCCGAATTGATCTGAGTATATATATGAAATGATACATTTCCATGTCATTTTTATCCCTTGCAAATTGATTTGATATTAGTAAAAGTACTTCCTATTCTAAAAAAAAATGCAAATTAGTCCATATATGTATTATCTATTAAAAATTAGTCTCTATATGCTAGAAGACTAAAATGAAGTACACGTGGCATATCTATTAGTTTTTAACAGTAAAAATAGATAAAATTATTTTTAACAAAAATAATTAATTTGCTTTTTAATTTAATTAATTTACTTATTTTTAGATAAAATGATAAAACGTAATCAGTTTTTAATACAACGGTTTCCTTAGTACTTCTAAAATAATGCTGTAAGAATTATATGTTTTGTTAGCGAGTCACTCTATGCATTTAGACATGGTGTTGTCTATGGCTCGGTTTGTATTCAATCGAATTTGAATTGAGTGGTTTGGATGATCTCAACAACATGCATTATTGTCTAAACTCAACTAAATTTAAATATATATATATATATATTCGAAATTCATTTATATTTGTAAATATTTAATTCAAATATATTTAGATTTGATCATATTTAATTTTTAATATATATTAAACAGTTATATTTTTATTAAAGATTTAAATATATGTTTAATAGATAGATATCATAGTATTATATATTTAATTTTTATATAACATAAATTACATTATGATACCATATTATAAAATAATAAAACGGAAGTTATTATTTCAAATGAATCTAAGTTTTGAAATTTGAAGTTCATTATTTTTACCGCTGTTTAGCAGCAGAGAGGGCGGCTTCCATGCATTAAATTGCTGGACGAAACACTTCGCGACTAAATCCATTTTGGAGCATGAACTTATGTCTTCGCATATTTTCATTGTGTTCCTTGCCGACGTCCATTGGGGGAGAAGTAGACCTGTCAACTAACACAGTAGAGTTTTTAGACTTCCAAATAAGGACGGGATTGATAAATATCCTATTGATATATAATAAAATATTTAAAAATAAATAAATTAAAAATAGAGGTCTATTTTTAATATTATTTGTAAATTAAAAAAAATATACCAGCACTTAAAATTAAGTAAGAAATGTAATTAAATTATTTGATAAATAATAATTTTAAAGACAAAATGTTTATAGGATGCTAAGAGAATAAAAATAATTGAGAAAATTCCATAAGTGATAAGTAGTTTTTTTATCAATTGTTTTTTTTTTAATTTGGATTATCAAAATGCTTAAATTAAATCACTGAAAATATTGATTTTTAGCTAATTTAATTTTTTTCAATGGTTTATTAAACAAGGCTTGAGTGTCCTAGATTAGTTTTGGATTGGATCATTTTGTCATCGAGTTAGTTTTTGATTTGAGTCATTTGGATTTTCCAATCAAGGTTGAATTCAATTCGGTAATTATTGAGAAGAACTCGAGCTTGAACTGCTCGAGCTATTAGTTGAAGTGAGTTTTAGCACTGTAATACTCTATTTGAATGGCCACCAAACCTAATTGAGCTTTTCATTTAAATATATATTTTTATATTATCAAAATATAATTTTTACCCTTATTATAAAGAGTTTAAGTTTGGATATGAATTAGCTTAATTGAGCTTGAGTACAAAAATAAATAGATAAGTTTTGATTGAGCTTGAGCTCAAATTACTCAATTAAATCTTGAGTGGAGCTCGAACTCAAAAATTGATGTTTGATTGAGTTCAAGCCAATTAGCAAGCATTGAATTAGAATCAAGCTCAACCTTGCTAGTATTTTGGTACTATGCTCGATTACAACTTCGGTCATCTTCTAATTGGGTTATTCTAGGTTTGATTCATTTTCATGTTTGGGTTGGTAAATTCGATTGTTGACATTTTATGATCAAGTTGGATTGGGGCAAATTTATACATGAATTAATTAAGTACAATTTCTATCTAAGTTTAAATGAGAATGAATTTAAGCGAAAAGAAGAAGAAATCAATGGCACCACCCCATCCAAATATCAAGAGGTAACACTGTCAATTATGCGAGCTAAATTAGTTTTGAGTCAAGTCATTATGGATCGAATTATTTTAGATTTGTGTCAATTCTAAGATCTAATCACTTAAATTTTTTATTCAAAATTTCTAGTTTCAAACCATATCTAATCGTTTTGAGTTCGAATATTTTTTATTTAAGTCAAATCTAATTATGAAACTAGATTGCATTAGATTTGAGTGACTCGATGTTGAGTTTGCACAACTAATTTGAGGTAAAACAAGAAAGGAGAAAAAGAAATCATTGGCACCACACAAATCCAAATGTCATGAGATTTCATATCACTCTAATGAGTTTACAATTTGAATGGTGATTGAAGAGGTCCCTACAATTTAAGCCCACTTTGTTTGCTTATATGCACTCTATGATTGGATAGAGAATCAAGTGAGAGACGACAAACAAACCCACCAAAATTATATTTTTTTTCCTTCTTAGAAAAATAATAAAAATTTGATAAATAATGTAGGAGGAGAAAAAAAAAACTTAGGAAAATACAAAAAAAGGTTTTTTTTTCTTTCTTTCAAAAGAAAATTTTATAATAAAATTTCCGATCCGATCTTATCTAGAGACACTTCAATTATGTTCGAAATAAGGATTAATAATTCAAAAATCTCACAAATTTATCCCATAATATTAACTAAAAATTCTACATTATAGACTACAAATAATGCATAGACATAAATATTGCCCAATCTAAGAAAGCTGAAGAGAGGCATTTCACTTCAATGTGGGGTTCAATGACATCTTTTTCATTCTTTTGAAAAAAAAAACAAAGAAAAAGATAAAATAGTTCATAGATAAGCATCAACAAAAAGAAAGAAAGTAAAACATGATACGATACGAAATTCTCAAATTTGATTTAACTATAAAAAAGATAATAGTTCAAATATGTTTACGATAAACTCAAAATGATTCGTGCAAGTAATTTGAAATGAACTTAACTCGAAATGAATAGAATTTGATATGATCTAAATTTGGAAATGTTTGATTTGACAAAACTTAGAATGATTTGAACCCAAAATTAACGTGGAGTGAAATAATTGAATACATATCAATGAATTCTTGATTGAA
Source organism: Gossypium hirsutum (assembly GCF_007990345.1). NCBI lineage: Eukaryota > Viridiplantae > Streptophyta > Magnoliopsida > Malvales > Malvaceae > Gossypium > Gossypium hirsutum. The sequence goes on along the minus strand of NC_053433.1, from coordinate 117,754,842 downwards.
AAGCAACAACAATAAATTTTTTGTATAATGACTTTAGTCCTCTAATTTTATAAAAGTGTCATTTTAGCTCATAATTTAAATTTTCATATTTTTTAGCCCTTAAATTTGCCTTTTTTTTATCAAAATACCTCAAATTGAATGGAAAAGTTAATGTTTTTTTAATTTTGTTGACATGTCAGACATGTCAGCACTTAATTAATTTTTTAAAATTTAAAAAATTATTAAAATTATTAAAAGGTATAAAATATAAAAATATTTTTTAAAATTTTTTTAATATTTAAAAAAATTAATTAAATGCTGACATTTTATCTACATGATAATCCTTATGTATGTCACATCAATAAAGTTGACAAATATTAACTTTTTCCATCTATTTTTGGGTGATTTGACAAAGAATGCAAGTTCAAAGACTAAAAGAAACAAAAAATTTAATGAGGGGTTAAAATGATATTTTCATAAAATTAGAGGGCTAAAAAAATCATTATCTCATTTCTTCCACATGTATTTTCCGCACAATTCTCTTTGTTGTCCATATTTTTTTTGACACTCATTGTATTGAATGCCTTTGCCAAACCATGATTCTCTTTCTCCTCTAATACTCCATCAATACTCAAAAAAAGTAAACTCCAAACCTTTGTTGGATGAGTGGAAAAACATTGGATACTTTTTTAAGTAAGATCTCTTGTTCGAATTTTGTATTCTTGGTGATTTTTTCGAATTAAGTTATTGAACTTCTTTTTTAGTTTACATTAGTTCTGAAATTTGATAATTTTTTTAAAAATTTGATCCCTAAACTTGGATTATGTTAAGGTACGATGATATAATATTCTCTCAAGAGTTCGATGCTTCATAATCTAAATTTCTAGCTTGTTGATAAACAACACTAGTAGTCACATAACTATTAGTAAAATATTTTTAAGTGACTATTTTGTAACTTTTCATAATTAAATAACCAAAAAATATTATTAATAATTGAGCAATACCAATATAATTTATCCCACTTTCCCGAAAAAACAAAAAAAGTACTAAAAAATATTTACCTATTTAACTATTCAATCTGGCTCGACTCTTAATTTAATGTGAACTAAAAAAAGAGAAAGAAAGAAAAGGTTAAACCCAAATTGATATCCTTATTGAAATGACAACCGAATAATGGGCAACACATTATTTTCATTTGACCAATCAAAAGTTAAAAAATATCACACCAGTCACCACACATTATTAGCTCAACCAACAGTGTTTCTCATCTCCATAGGAAGGCCAAGATGAGCATTTTGGTATTGTTGGTTTTTTATATTGTTAGCTGAAAATGGAGAATTGTTATCCTCTTAGCTTTCTTGAACCTCCAAATTGTGATGGTTTCAATGCTGCTGCTATAAGCAATGAGCCTCCTTTCATAGTTCCATGGCCAATCGAACCTCTTTTCTCAGCTTCTAGCTCAGTTCGTTGCCACGGGTTTACTTCCCCAGCGATACCTGATAAAGCTACGGTGGCTTCCAAGAGCCATAGTGAAGCCGAGAAGCGTCGGAGGGATCGGATTAACTCGCAGCTTACAGCTTTGAGGAAATTGATTCCCAAGTCTAATAAGGTGTGTAGTTTGCTCCAAATTCGCCTTCTTTTACATTGTGAATGATATTCAGATCAATTCTTAATTGGTGGTTAAATTATGAGTTTGGTCCCTTCATTATGCTCAAATTTTTAATTTAATCCCTATATTTAATTTGACATAATTTGATCCTCTATTTTTATAATACTGTTAGTTACTAAATAATCCTTGATTAACTTATTTTTAAAAAGAATCCTTACTTATCATGTTAACATGCACTCTTTTTTGTGTGTTGGAACAGTTTTTTTATTTAATCTTTGAACTTGACAATTTTTTCCAGCTTGATTTTTGAAAATTTTTTTTGGTCTACGCTAGATCTGGAACTTGATAGCTTTTCTCAATTTAGTCCTTGAACTTGGATCTCATTAAGATATGATGACATGGCACTCTAAAATTGTGCCACACTATCACCTAATTTTTAAAAAAATTAAATATTTTTTTGATATTTTTAGATTATATATATTAAAATTTCTAGATATTGACATGGCAAAGCCCCAAATTGTCACGTCATATTACCTTAATGAAATCTAAGTTCAGAGACCAACATGGGAAAAGTTCCGAAGTTCTTGGACTAGCTTGAACAAAAAAATATGTAGGGATCAATTTGAAAAATATTACTAAATTTAAGGACTAAATATTATTTTATCACTTTTTTTCATTAAAAAGAATCCATATCAACATTTGACTAGAAAATTTGAAAGTCTTAATTATTTGGACTAACCAAGGAAATTATAAAAGTAAAGTGTGGTCAAACTATGTCTAATTAAAGTATTAAGGATTAAATACTAGATTTATGTGTAGTAGGACTAAAACCATAATTTGACCCTTTATTGTTCAGATGGACAAGGCAGCCTTATTAGGAAGTGCAATAGAGCAAGTCAAGGATCTAAAACGAAAAGCAACGGAAATCGGCAAAGCTTTTGCTATACCGTCCGAAACCGATGAAGTATCTGTCGATTACAATGTTCCCGAAGACAAGACATTCATCAGGGTTTCGATTTGTTGCGATGATCGGCCGGAAGTGTTTTCGGAGCTCATCCGAGTCCTCAAAGGGCTAAGGCTTAGCATTGTGGAAGCTGAAATTTCAAGCGTTGGTGGAAGAACCAAAAGCAATTTGATCCTTTGCAATGAGAGTGATAATAGAGAGGGTGTTTCAAGCACTCTAAAACAATCTTTGAATATAGTTGTGAACAAGATTAATGCTTTATCATCGGATGAATCAAAATCGAGTTGTCGGATAAGGAGTAAGAGACAAAGGTTGTTCTTGTCTTCTTAGTTTACTCCGTAATAAACAAGGTGAATATTTAATACATTGTCAGTGTAGGTGTTTTTATCCGTGAGCAAAAACAGACCGTCTTGTATTTAGTAAAATAAAAAAATAATGGAAGGCTTACAAATAAATAACAACTTTAATCAAACCCAAAATCTGAAAATGTAAGACCCCAAAGTTGATGAAATCCAAAACCCAATATATATACACCATTTCCAAGTAAGATCAATGCAAGTTCGTATTGGTTTCTTGCTCAATTACGACTTAATTTCGAAAACAAAACTTGATCAACCCTAATCTGAATTGAATAAATTATTTAAAGATAAAAATGTCACCAACTCAAAACCATCCAACCCAAACCCAGAACAGCCTGGAAACAAAACAATTCAAGCTTGAATGACATGAGTAGAAAATGATCCAATCAAAAAACCAGACCTCAAACTAAGAACTTTGACCCTAAAATTTACCCAATTCAAATTGACTCAAACCAAAATCAATTCAAGTTATCGACATTCAATTACTCCATTTTTGCTTTTTTGATTGATTGATGCTTTGCCTTTGTATTTTCCTTAGTTGATATAAATTAGTCGTGACGTGAAGCATTCAAAAATTGACTTGATGTTTTAAATATGATAAATTCATTTCATGTTTTAAATTTTTATATAGACTTTGATACACTCATAAAATTAGAGATGCATTATTTGTACCATAATTATCAAAGCTATTTATCCATTATCAACTACTAAGGCCAACAAACTAAATAATTATCAAAAGACGTTCAAGCATAGGCAATTGACCCAATCCATAAGCAAGTCTAATTTTTACCAATTCAATATTATAAATAGGCCATCATCTTCGCTAGGTTTATTGCTCCAATAATTTCAAGCAATTTTCATGTTCAAACTTCAGACTCGAATATTCGTGCTTAACATTGTTGAATACAGATCAATCTCGAAATTGACCCGAACCTAAAACAACAAAGAATCTAAAACGATCTTGCAATGACACATCCTAAAAACCCTAATCACCTAACCTAAATAATCCTAAACTCAAAAAACTTAAGACACAATACTGATCAAGGGATCCAAAACCCGAAATGTACGACCTGACTTAAACCCGAATCCGAAAACGACACAACACTAAGTGGAACAGTCCAATTCCATCGTTCTACATATTTCACATCCTAAAATACTTGGCTAATTATTACACAAAGATTGCAATACACTTGAGCATAGAACAATATGCATTGATAAAAAATTTCAAAACCTTTCAATGATATCCGAACATGAAAACACAACCCCAACAACCTAAACACAAATCAAATTTAATCAATCCTAACAAAATTCCGATCCAACTCTATCTGATCACAAGGAACTCACAACTTGAATCCATGCAAACTCAAACTCGAAATGGACCCAAACCACTCCTAACCCAAGACCCAACTCTATTTGACAACAAAGAACTCACAACTTGAACTCGACCCAAACCTAAAACAAAGAACCCTAAATAGCAAAAACTGATACTGACCCAACGGAGAAAACCCTAGTAGTCTAACCCTAAATAAGTCATAAACCCGAAAACCCAGAACTCTAATACAAACCAAACCGACCAAAAACTCGAAATGTCCCGAATCCGAAATTTACCCGACCCTAAGTGAAACCCATCCAGTTCAACAGTTCTACACATTTCAATATCCTAAAACATTTTGTGCTAATTATTCCACAAAGATAGCAAGAAACAATCTCTTTCCAATTCAAATCATTTCAATCCCTAAAAACTCAATAACATTTATCAAGTAGATGAAAATGGTTCAACAAAAATACAAGAACGAAAACCCTAAGCCATGAAAATGAAAACAACAGCTTTAAATCCTTCAAAAAAAAAGTACCCATCAAATAACTATCCATGAAGAACAACAAAGACTGTACTACTTAGATCTTTGCCTCATCTTTCTCCTCTTCCTCTTCAACCTTCTCATACGCTTCTTCTTCCACTGAAATGAAACAAAAATAATAAACCCATATCAATATCTAAATTAAAAAGTTAAAATAAAATAAAACAATGGTAATGGTTTCTTTTTTTACCTTAGCTCTCATGGTTAACCTTTGGTTTGTTGTTGTTCAATAGGGTCAGCGGCGAAATGAAGGAAAAGTTGGCGTTTAGGTTTATATATAGAAGCGTAAAACCCTAAAGCCGAAAGGCCTTCAACCAGTTGGAAAGGCCTTAGTAATGTTATTATATATATATATATTAGGTGAAGCTAACTTAGGCCCATTTTGGCCCAATTTCATTTAAAAAAAAGTATAATAATAAATTTACCCCTTAATGCTTATATTTTTTTTTGTCAATTTGGCTCTTATTCTCTCCTTTTTTAAAAAAAAAACTAAATTTAGTTCTCGACCTTTTAGAAAGAGACAAATTTTTATGAACTTTTAAAAAATGAGTCGAATTGATTTTTTTAACAAAAATACTAACTAAAACATGATGGCCCTTAAGGCAATCTACATGTACTTCATGTTTTGTTATTTTTTTACTTTTATGAACCATTTATAATTTTTAGGTAAAAAGACCTCTCCAAATCTTATCAATTTTGAATTTGCGCAGATTAGTCCCTCTCAAAATCGAATTAGTTTAATCCATTTTAATTTTAAAAGCGAGCAATCAAGGACAATTAATCATGACGCTAGTATCTTTCATCAACTATATATAATTTTGATTGGTATAATAACAAATTTAGTCTTAACATATACACATTTATAAAAACATGTTTAGGAAAAATTTGTTAAATCATGACCAAGTTGATAGAATTTGTAAATTACAATAGATAAATTTGTTATTATTCCAAACAAAATTATGCACATTTGACAAAAAAATGTTATTTCTCGAAATTTTAAAGGGACTAGAGAGATATTGTAACAACCCAAAATCCGTGGGCACCAGAAAAGTGTGTTATCGGGCCTCCGTCTTAGTGAAATAAGTTCGAAAATAATTATTAAAAATATTTATGAGTCTAGTAGTGTGTTTAATTAGGTTTTAATTAAGTAAATTTAGCTTAATTTAGAGTAATTAGTAAAAAAGATTAAATTGAATAAGAGTAAAAGTTTAATTATAGATTAAAGAAAAATTAGAAGGACTTAAGAGGAAATTAAACCATTTCCTATAGCTGAGGCGGTTTAACGTGGAAAATATCAAAGATTTTATTGATTAAAAAAAATATATATTTATTTAAAAATTAAGTATATTATATTATATTATTATTATATATAAAAGAAACAAATAAGTTAAAAGAAACAGAATGAAAGCAAACGAAACAGAGAAGAACAGGGGAGAAAGAAAGGAAAGAAGAAAGAAAAGGGGAAATAAGGTTTATGAAGCTTAGAGTTAATTGGTAAGCTCAATCAAGTCCTTTTCTCATAATTTTGATATTTTAGAAGTCTTAAAACAAGTTTTTGGTGAAATTAAGTTGTTAGTTTCGAAGTTCTTAGGTTTTTAAACAAAGTTCATGTTGAATAAAATGATGAAATAGGGGTTTAATTGAACGAAATTCAAGTTAGAATAGATATAAGGATTGAATTGCAAAGTAAGCTATAAGTTTTGTGTTTTAGGGACTAGATTGAGGAAAATTAGGAATTAAGAAAATATGTTAAAAATTTAATAGTTAAATTTGAGTTTAAATGAAATTTGAATAGGAATAAGGTGTGAATTGGTGTTATAAATTTGGTTATTAACATTTTTCATCAAAACAGTTTTGGGAAGTAGCAATGGTCTGACTTTGAAAATTCACTAAAAATTTTATAAATTGAACTAGAGGATGAACAAAATATGGAATTAAAGCTTATTGAGTCTAGTTTCTTATAGTAGAAACAGTGTAAGCAATTAATTGATGAATCAAGAGATATTTGAAATTTTGTAATACTGGTTCGGGGTGATTTCGAGATGCCCTGTTTTAACTTTGGAAAATCATTAAAAATTGTACAAAAATTATTATGGAGTGTAATTTATATATGTGAACTCCTTAATAAATCTAGTTTCAAAATAAATAAACAAGAACCTTATTCGAGTTCTGTACAATGAGATAATTTAGTTTTAGTAGAGAGAGGTCAGAACTGTCAAATGAAATAACAGGGGAGTATTTAACGAATAAACTGTATTAAATGGCTAGACCAAAAATTCTGGAAATTTTATGATTAGAAGATATATGAGTCTAGTTTTAAGGAAAATTTACGGATATTAATTTGGAGTTTCGTAGCTCAAGATATAAATAATTTAGTAACAATGACTCAAGTAGACAGCTTAATGGTGAAATTATATATATACATTAAAAATGGTTAAATTTGCATGTTTAGGCTCATGAATTAAATTGAATCATGTTGTATTGATGATTATAAATTATTATTTTCGTAGCCAACAAAGAACCTGAAGCATCAGCATCGAAAGGAAAGGAGAAAGTCATCGAGTACTAAAACGGGAGAATTACGGTGTGTATTACTATAATTCGAATTTTAATTATTATTGATTGCTGAATTTTTTTTATTGTTATGTATGGTAAGTAAGACTTGAGGTAAGTATGTGAAATTGATATGAATATTGAGTGAAAATGAAAGTGATGCAAATTGAATCAAATTGAATTGAATAAGTGAATTATGGAAGATGTAATTATTTGAAAAGCGTATTGATTGAAAAATGATTGGTGATTTGAATTGTGAATTGAAAGTGATAGAGGATTGAGAAAGTGAATTGAATACCCTATTAACTAGTCGGGCTGAGTCGGATATAGTTGACATGCCATAGGATTGGAAGTGTTCAGGGATGATAGAGGATTGAGAAAGTGAATTGAATACCCTATTAACTAGTCGGGCTGAGTCGGATATAGTTGGCATGCCATAGGATTGGAAGTGTTCAGGGATACTTCGACCTCGAGTCGATGAGACACTGGATGTCACTATATTTCTTCGGATAGATTCGATGAGGTACCGGGTACCAACTTTACTTCGGCTAGGCCGATGAGACACTGGGTGTCAACTATTACTTCGAACTATCCGATGAGGCACTGGGTGCCATATTGGTGTGTTTGGTTGGATCCGTGTATCCGCCAAAGTCCGAGTTACGTTAATAGGGTGAAAAATTGAAATGTGAATTTGAGGCATTGAAACGAGAAAAATAAATTGAATTACGAATTGAAATTGGAATTGTGATAATAAGAGAAAAGTATGAAATGTATATTCATAAGTGATATAAATTTAAGTTTGAGAAAATACATTGATTTATGAATTAGTACATATGACATTAATTGTTAGGTATTTTAATATTTATATTTTTACTATTGTTGATATAATTTGAATTATGGTAATATCACTGAGTATATCCATACTCAGCGTACGGTTGTTTCCGTGCGCAGGTTAGTAGAAGTCAAGTGTCCCGGTTCAGCATCCAGAACATTCCCGACTCCAACACAAATTTGGTGATGTATATTTTTCTTTTGGGTAAAGGTGGCATGTACATAGGTGTTATATAGTCACTTGAATATGCATATTACTTTGGGTAGTGAAGGTTGAATTATAAGATTTAGATGGTTAAATGAAATGGTAAGAAAAGTATATGATATTTTGATACATGAACATTAAGTTGTTAAATGAATGAAGTTTCTAATCAATTTTGAATGATGATATGATAGTTATTAAGTTGAAATTATGTTAATGATATAAATATTAGTTATATGAATGTGAAAAATTGGTGCTGGTTGTTTTAGTTTGAATTTGCAGAAGGTTTTAAGTAAAAATAAGCAGACCGAAATTTTTATAAAAAAAAATTCAGAATATTCGAACAAGTTCCGTTCTACTTTTAACACGTGCTTGAACTTTGAGAGTTCAAGATAGGGACTCAATTATTATATTATACCATAAAAGTTATATTAATTGTAAATTATTAGTAAGTTGTCTGATATGTCGGTAATGCCTCATAACCTCGTTCCGGTAACCGTTTGGGGTTAGGAGGTGTTACAGATATTTTTACCTATTTTTTATTTCTTGAAAAGTTTTACCTATTTAAATTATTTGTTGATATAACATATAAGATAAATAGCGTCATGCCAACACAAAGTACACATGGATTGCCACGCGAGTTGCCACACCAGAATCGTAAAAAAAAAAAAATGTTTTAGTCAACATTTTTATTAAAGAGAATCGATTTTACTATTTTTGAAATGTTAATAACCAAATCTTACTCAAAAAATGATAAGGGCCAAGACAATAAAAATATAACGTTGAAGACTAAATTGATCATTCTTCCAAAAATGAATTATGACATTCTTTTAATTTTTGGTATTATATTAGGTATTATTTATTTAAAGGTTAATTTCATGTAAAGCCTTATTTGGCCTAAATTTTAAATTAGTTCCTTCCATCAATCTAACACGAGTGTTAAATCAAAGCTCGATAACGCGAGAATATTTAAAATGCATAGATCAAATTTAAACACATATAAACCTATTGTATTAACAAATTAAATTTAATAAAAGAAAAAATAATTTAGATTTGACATGTTTAAAAAAAACTCGTGTCATTAAAATTTAGGACTATTTTTTAAGACATAATGATTTATTTGGCTCTCCAACTTTATAAAATAAAATCATTTTAGCCCTATATTTAGTTCTTTTTGCCTTTTTAGCCTCTAAACTTTTTTTTTGTTAAATCACCTCAAAATGAATGGAAAAGTTAACGTTTCTTAACTTTGATGACGTTACAAACACATGAATTGCCATATGAATCGCAAATAATTAGAAACTATTTTTTAAAAATAAAAAAATTATTAAAACTATATGGCAATATACATTTATGCTATGTCAACAAAGTTAAAAAACATTAATTTTTTCATCCATTTTGACGTGACTTAACAAAAAATGCAAGTTCAAATGTTTAAAACCTTATCCATATTTTTTTGTATATATTGTACATTCCACATTTTTTATATAGATATTGTACATTTGGTCCAAGCTAACATTCAATCTTAAAGTTAATGGCTCGAGATGGTAGAACGAACATAATTAATATAATATTAATATTTTGAGGACTCAATTAGAGTATTTTGAGATTAGGTTAAAATTTGAACCATAATTTGAAAACGACTAATGTAATTATTCAAAAAAAAAGAAATAACATAAGAATCGAATTCTTAATTTTACTAGTGAAATTAAAACATGGAATAGGATACCAACCCTAGCGCGCTCTCTCTCTCTATATGTCTACTTTTTATTAACACTTGGTGAGTCGGACAATAAGAAATTCAATATCTTTTAAGCAAAGTATCATAGTCGAGTTTTTATGGATGTAGAAAATAGCTATGGGAGATCTTTGCTTAGAGTTTAATATGACTATTAGGCAACAATGGTGCCAATTCAGATTGTAAATTTCAAATATTTAATATACATCTTTCAGATTTGGATAAAATTTGTATTTGATATTCATTGCAAATCTAGAATGGATGCATATAGATACTTCGAAAATCCATTATCTGAAATTTATATTGTTTATTTGAATATCGAATTCATATTAAGATACATAAATATATAAAAAAAGAAATTGAAAAAATATTGTGTTGTCATTTATCATGCCTAGTAGATACTTGAAAGTCTCGGACAAAAAAAAAGTTTTCTTTTTTGAATCAAAAAGATTTTTTCCACGTGTATTAAAAAGTATAGCTTAATGTGTTTTTTTGGTTCAAGGATTGCTTAATGGTTAAGTGTTAAAATATGATATAAATGTGTGTGTAGTAAAGTGGTAGTGATTTATGTAGTATGGTAGTCGTTTTCATAATATATATTTTTATTTGATTTGTGTGATTAAAGGCAAAGCTTTGACCACTTTACTAAAACAAAGATTAAAAAAGTTGATTTTTTTAAAGAGTGCCAAATCATAGTTCCACCGCACTCCTACTTAAAGTAGTCTCCCTCTTTTGTTGGGTACTTCATGAACTAATTTTTGATGAGACATTTCCATTGAAAATGAATATATATATATATAATATTAAATTTAGTGTTCGGTTTTTTTAAAAAAAGTAATCTTTTAATAAGGATTAAAAAGAATTAATTTTTTTAATTATTTATTGACATAACATATAAGATAGACTGTCGTGTAAGTTTATAATACCTTTAATGTTTCGTTAAAAAATATTATTTTACTATTTTTAAAAGTTTAAGGACCTAATTTAAATTTAAAAAATACACCCAACAAAATATTGTTATAAAACCAAACATCACAAGTGATAATTCACTTTAATGTCTGAACTACCAACCATAATATTTGGTTGTTTTTTAATGTCTTGTGTTAATGTTTAATATCAATAATTAATGGGACAATCCATCAACTTCTTGATGTATGTTTAATTCACTGGTATTAGGGCCGAAATTAGAAAATGTTTTTAGGGTTGACATTAAGTTATATATATTATGATATATTGATTTATATCTTTATGATTTTCAAAAGGATTAAATTAAAATTTTAGTATTTTTAGAAGGATCAAATTATAATTTTATTATATATTAACTTAATCTTTTATGAATCTTAAAAGTGATCTAAAGCAACAATTTCTTGCCAATCCCGTTCCTTCGCCCTTGAATATATGAGTTTAGGAATTTGGTTCGGGAAATTGGACATATATATCATAGTTCATTTTTAAGTTTAAGGAGCATTTCTAAACAATGCAATTAGTGTCACAAAATATCTTAGCTTAGCTACCTTCAATCTAATTTTTGCTCACCTTAATTAATTACAAACTTTAATTTAAAGATATTATACCAATATATGAATAAGGTTACAATTCAAAGAAAACTAAAATAAACAAAAATCAAAAAACTCGATACGATCAATTGTTGATTACAAATTAAATCAATTGGCATTACAATAAATTATCAATAATTGACTACTTGTAAGAAAAAACCTTAGCATAAATCATCCTAGGATCGAAAAATAAGTCACTAGGCATATTAAGACCCAACACGATCACTCATGTAGGCAATGAGCATGCATCAAAGAATCCATTTTCTATCTACATTCTTTTTAGGCTTAAAAATCCGATAGTATATTGATTGAGTCTTAACTCGATTTGTATTGGTATTATTTTCAGTATAAAAAAACTTGAATTTAAGTGTATTAAAACGTATTTATTCTCCTATTTAAGAGTTAGAATATATTATAAATAAATTTAAACATTGTATCTTTTATATAACCTCAACTCTTCAAGCCTTTTATTTCTTCTTCGAACAACATTTTCAAGCCCAATCCATAAAAGAAAATGGCATTCAAATGGTAAAGAAGGATTTAAGAGGAAAAAAACCCATGAATTTCATTTCTTCACTCAACAAATTAACATATTTGTTTATTTCTTAAAAAAAAAAACAAATAATTCATTGAGTAAATTCATCGAGCACTTTGCAAACCTTTTTCGAAGCACTCATTTGCAAAATATAATTTAAACAAAAAATATTTTTTAAATATTAAAAACATTTTTTTGTTAATTTTGGTTGCTGTTGTTGTTGTTGTCGTCGTCCTTGTTATTGAATTACAATTTGCAGCTGATCTGAGTCAACTCGGACTGAACTTCTACAAAGCGGACAACTCGATTCAGCACTGAGCCACCTATCAACACACTGTGGATGATACGTATGTTTGCAAACCGGCAAAACCTTAACCTTCTCACCATCTTCGAACACACCAAGACAGATACAACACTCACTCGCAAGCGCTTCACCGTCCGTGAACATAGTTACCGGCAAAGAATTAATGGCAGCAACGTCTAGACCACGATTCGGTGGCGGAGGCGGCGCGTGAGAGGTTGGAGACGGCGCGTCTCGATAGAAACTACATACCCATCGGGTGAAAAAGAAGATAAGGACGGAAATAACGATGATGATGATGAAGAGGACAGTGAAGAAGAGGGTTCGGCCACGGATTTGGAAGCCATGGTCACCGAGCTCGGCGTAGTTCCAGTGGAAAAGATGGTTGTTTTGAGATGAAGCCATTGAATTGAATTTTTGAAAGGGGGGAATTGAAAGAGAAGGTTTTCTGAAGGTGTTTTTATAGAAGTGGGGAGACTAAAGTTGAAGCATGTTTGGTAGTTAATATAGGACAGTTGGGGGGAGTTGTGGGGGGATTTTTGTCTGAAACTTTGTTTTTATACTTTCTTACTTGTAGGTTTTTTACAGTTTACTTGTAAAGAAGACAAGTACTTGGGAGAAAAAAAAGTGTGGAATAAAATAAAGTTGTGCTTTCTTTTCGAGATAAACTATAATAGTTACTTTTATTTATTTTAGGCTATATTTTAGTTATTATGTTTAAAATATTATATTTTAATTATTTATGTTATCGCGTTGTAATATTTTAGTCATTGGGTCATTAATTGTTATCAACTGTGTAACGGTAATTAAGCTGATGTGGCATATTAAAATATCATTTCAAACAAAATTTTTGGTTAATTTATACAATCGGTCCCATATTTTTTCTTTTATGTTCTTTTAACTTATTTTTTTCTTTATTTTCCTTTCTCTTCTATTTCTCTCTCTTTGATTTCGTCCATTTTCCATTTCTTTTAACATAGTTTTTTTATGTTTTTCATTTGTCAAAACTAGTCCTTATACTTTTATTTTTTAAAAAACAATTTAATTTTTTCGAGTGAGGCGAGCTTGTGGACTATAGTGTTAACAAATTGAAAATATAGAAAAACTATGTTAAAAGAAATGAAGAAAGGACAAAAACAGAGAGAGAAGCAGAAGAGAATGGAACATAAAGAAAGAAAAATGAAAGTTAAAAGAATATAAAAGAAAAAAATTTGCTCAAAATGAAAAAAGGAAGATGATAAGGGTACCAATTGTAGAATTTAACCTAAAATTTTCGTTTAAAATGATGATTTAATGTGCCATTTCAGCATATCATTACATCGTTAACAATAATTAACGGTTCAATGACTAAAATGTTATAACACGATAACGTAAGTGACTAAAACATAATATTTCAAACATAAGTGATTAAAATGTAACCTGAGGCAAATAAAAGTGACTATTTTGATAGTTTACCCTTCTTTTTGGGTAATATAATTTTTCGCTAAAACAAGATGGAATCAGGATATACGAAAATTGATCGATACAATAGTTAAAATAAATGGGTTAAACTAATTGATTAAAAAACTACTTGGAATTAATAAAAATCGATTATTGAGCGTGTCGAACTAGTTTAATATTTTTAATTTTTTAGACTTTTATAAATTTTTATTTATTGTTGGTCCAATGATCAAATTGATCGAACTAGTTAAACCAGGAACTGATAACCTAACCTGTTCAACCACAAATTGTATCATGAAAATCTATATAAAAAAATTTGGATTAGCTCACAAATATACCATCTTCCCCGTCATGGCACCTAAACTATTTTTTTCTCAAGTTGCTACCTCCTTTAGTCAAACCAATAAATCTATTTTTAAAAAAAATAAAGGCTTAACCCGTAATTGGTATCTAAACTATGCATTTTCTTCCATTTTGATACCTAAATATCTTTTTGATCTCAAATGCTACCTAAACTATTTTTATATTACCTATTTTATACAAAAAAATTATATTCATTAAAAAAAATTCAGCCGATAATAATGTCATTTCATATAAACTTTAAAAAATATTTTTCCTCTTACATTATTTCTCTTTAATTTTTTTATTACTATTCCCTTTTTTTTTTCTTACTTTCTTCTTCTTTTATAATGGATGAAAATATCAACATTGCTCGAAATTCGCCCTCTTGAGGTCGAGATAATGATGATTAATTATGTTTTTGAACTACATCACCTGCCTGCTCAACTTGACGAGATCGAAAAAGTTATTTCATCGATCAAAACCAATGTTTTCAGAATTAAACTGGCCAATACGATTGGAGTGTGAATCAGCTGACTATTAGTCATAAGATTGAAATTGAACTGATTGACATGCAAACTGATACAAAACCAGTTGAACCTAGCTAAAAAACGATTGAACTAACTTTCTCTATTATTTTTAATAATTTATTGATCAAACAGGATGAACTGATCAAACTAAGAATTGGTGGCCTGACCAGTTTGACCATTGATCTGGTTCTAAAAAAATAAAAACAATACATATAAGAGAAAATAATACTTTGTCTTTTCTGTCACATGAACGGGACATGATGTAAAGCGACTTTAGTTTTACATTTTATATCGGTATAAGTATATCCCTCCCCATACATACATATACATATGGAGATAGTCACAATATAAGTGTAAAATTAAAGTAATTTTATTTTATTTTTGGTATAGAATTAAGTGTTCTCATTCGCTTTATGGTCTAAACTTAATCATATTTGGGTTAACGTAATATTTTCAAGTAAACCCCTCACAATAATGATGACTTCGAGATTTTAGCTCAGCCCAAATACTTGGGGAAGCAGTTTATTGCCACTTCTTCCAACCATTTATTGATATTTAATCTAATATTTCTATCACATTAATCCAAAAAATTGTCCTTGTTATTTTATATTTAATGGATGAATTTTTTTTATTATATAAAACAAATTGTTAAACATTTTCATTTTACTCAAAACTTGACATGTATGATCTACATAGACAGAAACATTAAATATGATGGTTGACTTATTAAAATATTAAATACACAAAAAATTATGTAATTTTACACTGATATAAATAGATCTCTTCCCAATATATAGTTTTGAATAGAAAATTACGTAAATATAATTTTTTTGTCACTTCGAGATTGAATCTACATAATTAATTATTTTAATCTAAAAAATATTATTAGTTTAATAAAATTAAAATTTTTAGATGAAAAAATGGGTTTATGCCTAATCTAAACAAATTAGTTTAATAAAACTCAAATTAAAAAAAATTCAAATCAACTCGATCTGCTCAGTTCAAACATTTTTTTTAAAAATTCTTAAATGTTATCATTTTATTTATATGAATCTCTATTATTTTTCTACATGTAAATAAATCTAGATTCTTCAATTAGGATTTATTTTTAGCTTGATTGTCAGGAATGTTAATGTCATTATAAGAGGACGTTGGTTAGAACGCGTTAAAGCGTGTTATCTTCCTATTTATGAGTTGAAAGAAGACTATAAGTATTTTTAAAAATTCTATAAAAAAAAAAGCAGATATAAGAAGAAGCATGAGGAAAAGGGGAAAAGGGTTTGTTTTCAAATTTTTAACTAATTAAAAGCACACTAAAAAAATATTTTAATAGGTTCAAAATTTTATAATTTTATTTTTTATCCCAAACCTCAAAATAAAATCAATAAATTTCCCTATTTTTTCAAGCACACAATTAGTATAAAAGCTTATCTAAATAAAGTGGCAAAGTTTATAGATATTTTATTATTTTAAAATTTTCTTATCTATTGATATATATATGATAAGTGATCATTTATCATATCAAGCATTTGTTTCAACAATTTGAGGTTTAGGGTTTCCTAATTCATATAAATCATAAAAGAAACCTTTCTTTGATGACAATGATAATACATCCCAATAAGGAAAAAGAAAAAAAAAACTTTGGAGTGTTTAAATTGAATACAAAGTCCATTAAATTATGTAAAAAAGTAAATTTTTTATTTGTTTCTAATTTGTGAGATCCTAATTTTTTTTTTAAAAAACTTTTAATTTTAACATTTTTTGGGTAATTTATCCTATTGGTCACTCTAGATATGAGTAATTTCTATTTTGATCATCCCAATTTTTTTTGTTAATTTGGTCACTTCGAAATAGAAATTGATCAAATTGATCGCTTCACCGTTAAATGTTAGTAGAAGACAAATGACGCATTTCCATGTTAATCACTTTGAAATTAGGATAAATTATTTGTCAACCACTTTAAAAAAGGTTGTTCTTATTTTAGTCATTCCAAAATTTTTATTAATTTTCCATAATCATTTAACGATAAAATGATTAATTAATCAATTTCTTCTTTGGATGATCAAATTAACAACAACAATAAAATTGATCAAAATGAAAACGACTCTATTTAGAGTGACTAAGAGTACAATTTATTATTATTTTTTACTTAGAAAAGATTGGGAAAATTTTGCTTAGAAGTGAAAATCAATGTTGGTGGGCACAATAAATTTAGTGATAAATAAGAAAAAATATATATTAAGAATTGAAAAAAAAATTAAAGAGGTTGCATTAATCATGGAAGCATTGGAGTGTAGGGAATGAATGAAACGTCCAAATTTTGCTTTCAATAGAGGTTGCTTTTGGGGTTGGAAAATTAAGTCGGATTAATCTTTAAGGGACAGAAAAAAAATACTCCATGTTTTTTTTTTCCTTTTTACTTTTTAAAAATTAAGACAGGCATTTTTGGGATGGGGTTTGGAAAGGTAGGCATCTACTACATATAATTGTGGGTTAATATAATTTTTGGTTTATAGAGTTAGTAGTCTAGTTCACTTTAGTATTTGTATCTTTTTTCTATCCATTTTGATGTCTGAACTTAGTAACTATGTCCATTTTAACTCTTAAACATGAATTCTGTCAAGATTTGATGGCGCGACACTATAAGATTATACTACATCATCATTTGAAAATAAATTTTCAGGTGATCACGTAGTATAATCTTAATGTGTTACGTCGTCAAACTTTTATATTTTCCTAATTTGAGGACAACATAAACCTAATTATCAAGTTTAGGTATAAGAGTGAGCAAATATATATATATACCAAAATAAATCTAATTGTAAAATTCACGAGACAAAATTTACATTAACCCTATTATTATCTATATATGCAAGCTTAAGTTTCAAGCCCTTCCGTATTGGATTTACATTAGTTCTTTTCATACTAATTTTGAGTTTTGAATTCTTTTACTTATTTGGATATATTTGACTTTGCTTTATGACTTTTTGAATAAATATTTGGTAAAGTTTTTAAGTCATTTCATAAATATTTAAAAAATAAAATTTCTAGTAAATAAAAAGTAAATTTGATTTGGTTTGGATAACTCTAGTCTTTTAACTAATAACACAAAACTCGTCCAAATATTACGATTTGAGATGATTTTTTTTTATATTTTTCTTACTCAATCTTACTGTACACGATGTTCATGTATTAGTTTTTTTTTTCCATGTGATGTACGGGTTGATCGTGTGTTTATTCAAAAATGTTCTATTTATTTTTTAAAATTATTGTATAAAAATTTAACATTTGATAATTAGAGTCAATTTGAGAACGAAAAATGTATGATTAGAAGTTTAACTTTAAAAATTTAAAAAAAATTGTCAAGGTTTCAAATCATAAAAATTGTTTTGTTAATAATTTATCAAAAATTAATTAATTTAAATAATTTCAATATAATGTATTGTTTATAACATATATAGGAAGTAATATGGTAAGTTTCAATAACATTAATATCTTTAAAAAAATTTAATATAACTTCGCGAGTAAATAATTAAAACACACTTATAAAAAAATAAAAATTAAAGTGACTAATATAATAATTTATAAAAAAAAGTTCTTAATTTTAATGAATGTTCAAATAAATACAGGGGACTAATTATGTAATATCAAAAAGCAAAATACCTTAAAAAGTATAAATGTGAAGGGATTTATATTGTAAATATCCCTTTTCTATTTCCTTTAAATACAAAATTTTAAAAGTTATAATTCAAAAAAAAAATTGACTATAATGTAGATAAAAATTAGGGTTACAAATAATGTAAAAGAAAAAGGTTAGAAAATTATAAATGGGTAAATCGTATAAAATTTTAATATGAAGTTGTGTAATATATATATTATTAGCCGCAGCGCGGGGTGATAAGGTCTCGATCCCTCTAAAATAGAAATTTCAAGTTCAAAATTGAAAATAACTTAAACAATAAATTATTTAAACTTGAAATAACTCAAAAACTCATTTTATAGGTTTTGGTCATATTTTCTCTTTTCGATACAATGTCTGGAACTAGATATAGTCTCTCCCCAACTCATAAATAGGAGGATGATGCGCTTCAGTGCACTCGAAGTCACATCCTCTTGTATTAACAATAATACCCATACCAATTAAGCTAATACTCGATTGACTTAATTTTCAAATTTTATGTACGCAATTTTAGACATGTAAGTTATGTTAATGTTATTTCTTTTTCATTTTACATGGATTCCTTTTTGAAAGCATATATAGAGATTGATAAAATGATGTTTTAAGGATACAAATTGAAATGAAATTGTGTTATTTTTCTTTATTGGAAATAAAAAGTAAATAATATACAAGCTTTCATTTTTTAATATGTTAATGAAAAAAAATTACGTAAAATTAATGAAAGTTTAGGTAAAGTGAAAATTTTATACTTAAATTGAAGTTATTTTTTAAATTTTGTTTTGGGTTTAAATTGATTTTTATAAATTTCATTAAAATTTATAATAAAAATATGTCGATCGAGTCTTAACTCGATAAAAGACATGGATTCGAGCACGTTGAATACATTATCTTCTTATTTATGAGTTGAGAAAATGTTATAAGTAGATAAATCAAACTTATCCTATTAATTTCAATTATCCTATTATCACATAAATATAACTTCTTTTAAATGAAAAAGATGGTTTTGTTAGGTGGATATTGTACTTTTGTAAAGAAAAAATGTGTTTTTTCAAGATATTGGTCCCTTTGGATATAGTTGAATGAATTTAAGGTTGAAACCTGAAAGACATTAAGTGGTCCAAGAAATTGAAATCTATACAATTGGATTTGAAAGAGCCATCCACTACTCCTTTGGGCTTTATAGTTGAAATTACTAAATCCCTTTTTAGGTTTTTCAATATTGCTTCTCTTATATCTCTTTTATCTATATACTAAATCAAACTCGATTGATCCAGATTCAAATTTAATTTGTTGGATTTAATTACCAATAAAAAATAAAATAAAAAAATGGTCATTAAACTATTGATTTTGTTCTATCTCGACCACCCAATTATTGATTTTTTTCAATTTAGCATCATTTTTTTTGAACAATCTCAATATAGGTTTTGATGATATTCTCTTTTTGACGTAATACCTAAAATTACCCATAGCCCATCCCAAAACCATAAATAGAAAGATAATGCGCTTTAGCGCATTTGAAACTCACGTGTTCCTGCATTGACATCAATATTCATACCAATTGAGGTAAAACTCAATCAACTTCTATCAATTTGATTCTAAATATAAAAAAATTCAACAAATTTAATCCTCGTGGTTTTGAGATAATTTTCGGTATTCAATTGTTACTAATCTTATAGTTCTAAGAACCATGCTTGTTTACCATGATGTAGGAGTTTCGAATGTTGATTAGGAACATGAGTTGTTCAGTCATCACCATATTGACAACAAATTTTGAGCACGAAAAGAAAAGCAATTCTGAAAGTCACGATGAGGAAATTCAAAACTCCTGAATATTTGGTTAAAAAATTTCATGTATATACATATATTTTATAAATTTTAAATCTCTTCTATTTTCAGTTTGTATATATTATATTTATTTCTAATTTTTTATGTATTTATTTTTATTTTTATAAAATTTTAAAGTTTATAAATATTTAATAAAATAAATTTGATATATTTTGTTAAAAATGCAACATCACGTTTAGTTGTGTAAAATAGCCAACTATTTTTTTAGACCCATTAAAATACCAAAAATAAAATTTAATCTTCAATATTTACATAATAAGAAATTTTATAAACATTAAAAAATACCAAATTAATATCATGTATAAATATTAGAGAGCTAAATTTACTATTAAACAAATTCAACTATCAAAAAAGTGATTAAAATATTTAATTTCAATTGATCGAATCTAACTTGATTGACATTAGCATTGTTGCTATAGTGCAGAAGACGTGAATTCAAATGTGCTGAAATATATTATCATTTTATTTAAAAATTGAAAAAAATATATAATCCGAAAAGATATAATAACAACCTATAATGAAATTAATATTCAAAATTACCTAATAAAACACCCAAAACAAAATAACCTAGGCTTGAATTGATTCAATCCAAAGTGCCCCCGGAACCATACAGTCTAGTATTCTCTAACTCAAAATGATCCGAACCATCCAAAATGACTTCAACTCAAAATAATCTAATATAAGTAACCCCAGAAACCCTCAAGGAGAAGTAAACCCAAACATAAGCAAAATAAAGATTGAGCTCAACCAAATCCAACTTGCAAGATAAAACAATCCTCGCAAAATAAGTGGGACAAAATTTTTTCCCTGGTGCAACAAAGAACATATAATACCACAAGTGCATAAGAGATGGTAAGGAACTTACAAGCAAAAAGAAAAACAATATAATGGATCAAACCAATGAAAAATAATGATAATTAAGGGGAACAAAAAGAGAGCAACCAAAATAATACTTATGCATAAGAGAGAGTATGAAATTTACAAACACAAAACGAAACACTAAAAAATGAATCCAACCAATGAAAAGTATATAATAATTGAGGAAAAATAACAAGAGAGAACCCCAAATCTTTCAACTAAACAATAACCTAAGTAAATGCAATATGCATAGATGGTATGGAATTTGCAATCACAAAACAAGGCTACAAAAAATGGATGGATCTTAACAATTTATGAGAAAAGAATAATACTTATGCATAAGAAAGAGTATGAAATTTACAAGAAATCATCCATAAGAAAGGATCCAACCAATGAAAAATATATAACAATTGAGGGAAAATAAAAAGAGAAAACCCCAAATATTAACCTAAGTACATGGCTATATGCATAGGAGATGCTATGAAATTTACAATCACAAAACAAGACCACAAAAGAAGGATCTTAACAAATGAAAATCAAACCATAAAATTCAATTCAATTTATGAGAAGATTTAAGATGGAATATATTTCACACCCAAATTTATTGATTTATTTATTACTTTCCAGATTTCAACCATATATATCCCTAACACAAAACCCAATAGCCA
Source organism: Gossypium hirsutum (assembly GCF_007990345.1). NCBI lineage: Eukaryota > Viridiplantae > Streptophyta > Magnoliopsida > Malvales > Malvaceae > Gossypium > Gossypium hirsutum. The sequence continues at coordinate 117,732,997 of NC_053433.1, read as the reverse complement.
TAAACCCTAAATCAGAAACCCTTTCAACCAAAGCCCCTCAAAAGAAATTAAACAATAATATATATAAAACCTGGCCTTTGCCTTGTATACCTTGAAAAAAAATCTCTCAAAGTTTCCTCCAGTTGGTTTCTCATCAAGGCAGTGTATAGAAACAACACATGCAGCTCTATAAAATTAATGAAAATAAAGCAAAATCTCTTTATTTTTCCTTGCACTTTGCTCTTTCGAAGTATTACTATTTGCTGAATCGGTCCTTCAATTTTGAAAAAACTTGCATGCAAAACCCCTTAAAAATCGAAGATGAAATTAGGATCCATGTAATCCCAAATGAAAGGTGGTGGGTATTCATCATCAGTTGTTAAAGGCCATATAGATGGTGAACCAGGTCCAACTGTTAAACCAGGATCCGAAACCACAGGTGCAACCGATGTTTGACCCGATAAAGACAAGCTTGAACCAACTGAACCGACAAGAGAGTTAACATCATCGTACAAAGCACCTTGTTGATCATGTTGTTGTACTTGTTGAGGGTTAGCGTTATTCATATACGAGGTTGTCGTCACAGTAGGGTCAACACCAAGGCTAGGTTCACTTTGAACTATCTGTAAAGGATTTTGAACCATGGACGGATACATCATAGTCTGTTGTTGATAAACCCCATATGGCATAAACCTTGAATAACCACCACCAGAACCACCGTTAGAGGCGGCGGCGGCCATTAAAGAAGCTTGGTAAGAAGTGGGGTTTGAGTAACTAAAAGAAAACCCTGAAGGCCTTGGAAGTAAAGGCCTTAAACTTTGTGTAGTTGAAGAAGAAGAAGATGACGAAGAACTTCGTGAAGATGAAGACGAAGACGAAGATGAAACAGAAGGTTGAAGATTAAGTTGAGCTTTAGAACCATAAAGAACAATAGCAGCTCGATCATAAGCACGAGCAGCTTCTTCAGCTGAAGCAAAAGTACCAAGCCATTTCCTTGTACGTTTACGAGGTTCACGGATCTCAGCTACCCATTTACCCCAACTCCTTTGCCTTACACCTCTATATCTGAACTTGTTATTATCAGGTCCACCTTTGCCTTTACACTTCTTAGTAGTGCTAGTGGTATCGGAGGTTGTGGTGGTGGTGGTGGTGGTTGTAGCGGTGGGTTCTTCTTGGGGAAGGTGAGATAATGAAGACTGGTCATGGTTTTTGTCCATGGTGTGTGCTTTAAAAGGAGGGTTTCCAAAGGGAAAAAAAAAAAACTACCTCGTTCTTTGTTCTTTGATTAGTCGAATAGTGGAAAAAGATGAGCCATTGAGCCTCTGTGTTTTTGAGTTGAATGTCATGAATGTTAATGGTGGATGAGGGCGGTGGATGTTTATATATATATATAAAGATTGCTGAACAGTGAAGGAAGTATAGGGCAGAAAACTTTATTTTTTTTGTTTGTTTGGGAATGGGGAATCATTTAATATTTTACTTGATTTTTTGGGGTTTGGGGTTCTTTTGGGGTTTTCATATGGGGATTTTTTTCCCTGTTGTCTTTTTGGGAAATTCATAGGAAATTTATTGAGAGAAAAGTGTTGCTTAAATAACTTTCTTGGAATTTATAGAGAAAACGTTTCTCTTAATGGTTGAAATAGCCGAAATTATGATTTATTAACTATTTCAAGTGGTATTTATATATGTTCATCGAACCTTTATATCTTAACATTCATGGGTTAAAGTTTCTTCGTTTAGAAAGATGTGCAATAGTTATAGTTTTACTTGTTTAAACCTCAAAACAACTTCGTAAACTCTCCTTAAACTAGATAGACAAAATTTTGAGAGTCCATACTTACAACATCTAAAGAACACAATACCTTCGTAAAAACTCGTTGATTTTCAAAGTAGGTTACATTAATATAATCAAACTCCAACCAATGATCACGTAATATTATGCTTAAATATTTTGTATGAATATTCAAGTTTAATTCTCATTCTTTATATTTGTATTAAAGTTATATGTATATAATTATATAAAAATTAAAATTTATGTATAAATTTAATATTATTTTTATTTTAAAATAATTTTAAAATTTTAAAAAAATTATTTCAAAATTCAAACTTATAAGAATCCAAAAGAAAGGCTCAAAGGCACACATCATTGCATGCAGTTAAAGCAGTAGCCTCGTACAGAGAGAGCTGCTAATGGCACTTCAACAAATGAAGGGATCCATCGATAATTTTTAATGCAATTAATACATATATATATTTGATATATTTTTATTTATCAATATTATGTTTCTTATTATTAAAATTTAAAAAAATGGTTTAAATGTTTAATAGAAACCCTAATTTTTAAAAATATAGATAGGAAATGAAAAGGAAAGATTTAGTCTGTGGTTTCACGCCCCTTGTTATTGACTTATTTCTCTCTTTATACGAAAAGTCATTTCATACAGAGGGTCAGTTTAAAATTTTTACAAGTAAAATTAAACTAATAAAAATATATTTTGTGGAATTAAAATAGAAAAATTAATATATAAAAAAGATTAAATCTTAAAATTCGATAAAACAAACTGTCTGGGAAAATAATTAGACCTATACATAGATATTTTTCTCAGGGATCTTATTTTTACTTGGTGAATAAGGTTTCCTTTGAAGATCAATGGACCTAAGCTATTTACTTCTCGATAAAGTAATCATTCAGCTGTTTGTAGAAGATCCAAATGCTCACCAACTGTGCCTGCAAGTATATATATTATATGCATGCATGCGTGGATACATGTATGTGTGTATGTATGTATGTATGTATGTATGTATCATTGGATGAAGCTTAATTAATTTAGAGTCATGCATGCATGCATGTGATAATGTGATATAGATAAGTCCTGCAGACAGAATCTTATATATAAATGCTTCAAACAGACTTCCAAGATGGAAGGAAAAGGGACTGTACTTTGAAGTTATCAAGTTGCAAAGGACATTTCCATGAAAGGATTTAAATAGAAATATTAAGTTAGGAACGTGGTTGGACAAAAAATTTAAATTTATTTAAAATATGGGTGGGATATTAGGATTTGAGTTTAAATTTAATCTTAATTTAATTTTTTTATTTATATATTATGTAATTTATAAGATATACAATTAAATATATAATATCCTCTATCTATGTTATCGTAAATTAGTAAATATTTAATAAAATAACATATATTTTCTCTAAAAATAAAAAAAAAATTTCCTAACACACCAAACTCAAGCAAATATATAATATTTTTACCAATCATTAATCCACTTTAAACCCACAACTTAAATTATAATTTGAAAAGATTAAAAGACACTTGGATTTAACCATATAATGGATCCAATTGATAATTATAATGAATTGAGAAGTAAAGTTGGTAAATTACGTAAGTTTATATAAATCCTAATTGATGTGGGATTAAATGAAAAATTAAAAGGATAAGCTTTATATAAATCCTAATTGAGGTGAGATTAAATCAAAAAATTAAAAAGATAAACTTATATAAATCCTAATTGAGGTGGGATTAAATGGAAAATTAAAAAGAAAAACTTATTTCAATCCTAATTGAGGTGGGATTAAATGAAAAAAAAATAAAAAGATAAGCTTATATTATCATAATTAAGGTGGGATTAAATGAAAAATTAAAAAAAATTATATAAATACTAATAGAGTGGGATTAAACGAAAAACTAAAAAGATAAGCTTATATAAATCCTAATTGAGGTAGGATTAATTGTGGGGCTTATATATAATCTTTGCTCAATTGAGTGAAATTACATCTTTTCAATAAATAAGCTTAAAAACAATTCTTAAAGTCAACACTCAACAGAGACAGCAGAGAAACATTACAAATCAGAGAAAGAAGAGATTATTGTGACCAACGACGTCGATTTCTGGCAATAAGTCGATTGTTATGAGACGGGTTTTTGTTGAAGGTTTGGACTGTGAACTTTTGATGATTAAGGAAGCAATTTTGAGGTATCCTTTTGTATTTATAGATACTAAATTTTCGGGGACAATATTTAAACCTAGTAAGTAAGTGATTCGTGAAGGTAATTCGATTATCAATTATCATTATATGAAGTCGAATGATGACGCGCTTCAAATTATTCGACTCGGCTTGAGTCTTTCAGATGCTTAGGGTAATGTACCGGACTTTGATTCTCCATTTTCTTACATTTGGGAATTTAATTTTAGAGATTTTGATATCAATCCAGACCACTATGCTAGCGATTCGATCGAGCTGCTCAAACGTCAAGGGATAGATTTTGAAAAGAATAAAGAGAAAGGAATTGATTCTAAAGATTTTACAAAGAAGTTTTGGGATGATGGCTTGGTTTTCAACTGCTATGGTCTTAAAAGTATTACACGGATTACTTTTCACGGCATTTATGACTTCGGTTTCATGTTAAAGATTCTTACTTAAAGTCTAGTAGTGCCTTTGCATCTTCATTTATTCGTGCATCAATTGGCTTATTTATTCGGCTACAACATTTTCGACCTCAAACATACCTTCAAGTGCTACTAGGCGGTTTAGAGAAAATAGCTCAAACATTAAACGTAACCCTTATTACCAGATCAAGTCATCAAGCTGGGTCAGACAATCTATTCATGCTTCAATGTTTTATGAAGCTCAAGAGCAAAAATATTTTTGAATCTAATTGGAACGAGATGAATCAAATGTTGCTGTCTCCCTTAGCATTATACGGACAAGTTAAAACTATAAGATGAAATATTCTGTTCTCTTTTATTTAATGACATAAATTACATACATAATAAAATGCAAATATCGTTATTTCTCGATTAGGGAATTTCCTTAATAATATGTTATATGAAATTTTCAAGACGTTTGAAATTATAAAATAACTTTGTTCAACCATCGTATAGCTGAAGTTTGTCCATTTAATCATATAACGGCAGATAAAGTAAAACGAAAGTGGAGGTTTGAAGAATAGAGAAAAAGAAGAGAAAATATTAATTAGAAAATAAATGGGAATTTTGCATGAAGAGTGATGAGGTGTCTTCATGTAAGATGAGGAATTGAAAGCACTTCGAAATTAAAAGTGAAGAAAAAGCAAAGCATGTGGTAGGGCATCTCACTGGCTTTACCCTCGTAACTCGCAATACCCACGACCTCCATTAATTCACACACTTATATACACACACTCAATATGCATCTATGTATGTATGTGTTGTTCGGGTACATATTAAATTTGAGAGAGCTAATTAAATTTTTAAGAAATTTTGAGAATTTAATGAAAATTTATGAAGAATTTTAAAGTCTTAATTAAAATTTTCGTTAAAAATTGAAAGTATAATTAAAATTTTTAATAACTTTGGGGTCTAATGCTACAAAGTCGTCAATCACCGTCAATTTAAGATTACAAGTATAGTGACAAGACATATTGTATTTTTAAGAAGAGGATATGATTTAACCTTTAGAGATTATATTATCGAGAGAGATAGTGATAAACCCCAAACGTGAATTATAAAATAAACATGAAAAGTACTAAAAATTAATTTTTTTAACATTAATCACATTATAAGTTTTTATCATATCTGCTTTCTTTAACATAATGTTTAGAATTTTTCATAGCTTCTCTCCAACTCTTAAATAAAAAAATAATACACTTTGATATACTCAAACTCATATTTTCTTACACTAATAACAATATCGATACCAATCAAATTAAAATTTAAAAGACAAAAAATATAAATAATTTTAATATTGAAATAAAACCGACTACCATGTAATTATTCCATCGTATTCTATTTTAGAAAAAAGAGTCGTGTGGGGTTGGTTGGGAAGGCCGCTGTTCCACTTAGACCCACAATCTCTGAAATAAAATTTTTTTACAGTCAAATTAATATTCTATCATATGAAATGATTTCATGTGTTTATGTATATCCGTACTATTTATGTTTTTATAGACTTGGTATTACCAATAAATCGAACATTAATTTAGTTAAGAGATGGTTAAAATATTTGAAAAGTTTTTGTATTATATGAATTGGATTAAATTAATTTTTTATTATTAATGAATTAATTTAGTTTTTATATTATTAAAAATAATCAAATAAGTTCAAATTATATTGGAGTTGATATTTGCTGTATAAAAAATATCTTGAAAATTATTATTTTTTAATTGTAGTTCAATTCTAAAAAAAAACTTATAGAAACATAAAAACTTTAAAAATATTGCATTTATTAAACAATAAATATTAGTTTTATTCTAATTTGACTTTATTTGATTCTTTTCAGTAGTACGAAGACTAAATTGATTCATTTAATAGCGGAGAGACTAATTTGACCAAATTCCTATATTAGAAGGACCTCTCAGGTACATTCAAATAGGGATAAATAATCAAATTTATACATGAACTTTCGTCCAATGTGTAGTTTGATGCATAAATTTTAATTTGGTACAATTATATATATGAAACTTGAATTATGGTTTATATATATACATGAAACTTTGATTTTTAATTCAACTACACATATTTAGAAGAATGACTACCGTTGATACAGTAATACAATAAGGAGAGAATACAAAGGAGAGAGTGGTGGTTGTTATGGAGGCTGGTTCACCCAATTGGGATGGAGAGTTGGAGATTATGTAGAATGAAGGTGAAAAGAGTATAAAAGTTGAAAGTTGAAGGAGTGTTGGCAAGTGCAGGCTTAGTGTTCTTGAAGTGTCTTCTTTCTCCATCGTTCCTGGAGATATTTATAGGGGAAGGTCTCGTGCAAGGTGGTGTTAACGTGTTGGACTAGCCATCTGACCATCATTACGACTCACATTGGCGGATGTCTTCAATGAAACGATGATGCATGTGACAAGATAGATTTTACCATTCGTTTTGACTTAATAGGATAAAGTAGTTGAGTTCACGTAATGTTTGGTGACCAACAACTTCATGTTCCTAATGAAAATTAGACCATCCATTGCTCGGGTGGTCATCTCAGAAGAGTGAGCTTGCAAGTGACCTCCCAACTTGCTGGTGGCAACCTTATTGCTCAGACGTCTTTTTAACTTGCCACATGTCTTAACACAAGTAGGGGTATAACAAATACATACATTTATTTTCATATTGGATTAATATAATTGTTTGTTCATGCAATATATCAATGTAAAATGATACTAATTCGACAATGTTGTTAGTGATTTGTGAAAAATGAATAAATTACCCATAATGTAGTTTTTATTCTTTTTATATATTATATCTATCAAAATATTTTAAACGTATAATAATTTGAGTTTGAGAATTATAAACTTGAAAATTTTAATTTCATCCTTTTAATTAAATTTACATTTGATTTATATATATTAATAAATATATTTTCTCTCCCACATCTTAAATATATCATAATTTAATTTATATATAAAATAAATAAAATAATCAATTCTTATATTTATCCACTTGTTTAATTCGATTCCTCTTGTCAGTACTTTACATTATCCATAGAGGATATTTTTTCTGTAAAAAAGTATTTTTTTTATATTAAAAACATATCCATTTATGAGATTTTCTTTTCTAAATTATTTTTATTCCAATTTTATTTATTTATATAAGCATTATTTACATTATCAAATATATAAGTAATACTGGATCTAAATAAAATTTGAAATAACTTAAAATTTCACTTTAAAAAAAAATTAATCATCACCACAAGGACCAAAATTATGAAAAAATGTCAAGTTTCAAGATCAATGTGGATAGGAAAAAAATTCAAGATCAAATTGAGAAAATTTCTGAAATTCAGGGACCAAATGTTACTTTTATCCCTTTTCTTAATATTTGAAGGGTTATTGGACTTGTGTATTTCCATGGCCCATTCTAGGCCTTCTATTACTAAGTTTGGGCTTCAATTCTAGAGATTGTCCTATTTAATTGGTTCAAATTTCATCATATGAATCCGCGATTAGGATTATTTTCTTCTCGATTGAATCACGAGTGAAATGATAAATAATTTATGTTTAAATCTTCGGTTGATATCGATTTCAAATTCAAACTTTAAATATTTCGTACTCTTATCTCTTATAAGAAAAATGTTGATTGCATTCATTCGGAAAAAAAGATAAAAAGAGAGGACACATTACAAAACCATTATTGTCCTTCAATAGCAAACACCAATTCTTACAAAATAAAGGGTTTGAAATGAAAACATAATGGTCCCACCATGTACAATTGTTGAGCTATTCATGTTTAAAAACGTGTTTGAGATTTGGAGGGTATTGAACAAAATATTATATCGGAGAAACTGGTTGAGAGAAATGATTACGATCATTTAAAATATGAATTGAATTTGAATTTTGATATTTATGACTTGAGATTAGTTTATTTTTATATATTATGTATTATTATATTTTTCGAAAAATATTTATACAGTATGATAAAGTAAATATTAAAACAATTAAATTGTTTATGTTTAAATTTTTAATAAGAGGAGAAGTATATAAAATTAATAAATTTGGAATAAAATATAATTTTTTTAAAAATATAAACAAATCTAAACCAGCTTCAATTAATCATTTACAACAGAAGACGAACTTGGGAAAAAATTGAGACTCATATTTCAAGTCGGATTGCATTTGGACAACTATGTATGATGTTGATGCCATAAATAGAATCGACCTAAAACTTATCCGACTTGAACCATGAACACTATCACAAGCAAGGGCCAACCCAATGGGGCTAAAATGGGAAAAAAAATTCATTTAGGCCCTTCAGAATTTTTAAAATTTTAAATTAGTAAAGGTAAAATTATACTTTGACCCCCTAAAAATATAAAAATTTAATTTAATCTTTTAAAAGTTATAAAGATATAGGCTATTAAAATAATAGAATTGTAATTTTTTATCGCAAAAATTATAATTTAATTTCGCCCCTCTAAAAAAATTTTCCTGATTTCGCCCTTGGTCACAAAGTGAAAAAAGAAGAATCGAAAACGGATCGAACCAACGTGTTTGGATGATTTTTGGAATACAAGTTAAAAAATTACACTTATCAAATTTGAACCATATTTTATTTTTATTTTTATTTTATAATTTTTTATGATGTAAAAAAATATTTACTTGGAATACAAGTAACTTAAAAGACTGTATTTTTTTTAAAAAAAATATGTAAGAGTTATTGATTTTTTTATTTACTTGGAAAAAGACATTTTAAAAAAATTTATGAAAAAGACATTATAACTTTACCAAATAATATTCAAAAGTTCTAAAATAAAGTTCATTTTGTCAAAATAAAATCAATATGAAAAATAAAAAATCCAACTAAATTATCATGAACAATTTGAATTTTTTTAAAAATTCAAACTAAAATCACCCTACACAAATATAGAAGGTAGATTAAAACTTTAAAAAAAAATTATCGTGTTTGGCATAATATCCTAGGGTTGTTCGTCCATAAAATCTACTTGGGTTCGACCCTTTAAAGGAAAACAAGTGATAAATCTTTATTTGATCAGTTCTATTTAAATATAATGTGTGCGTATATGATTTATGTATGTTTATATCATGTATGTAAATATTAATATTCTAATTTTATAGATCGAAATATTATATTCGAATTTTAAAATATTGAAATGGAAACACGATTGTAACATGTTACATTAATGTATGAAAGATTTAAGGGGTAGCAAGGGAGATATAATTCAAAGGTTGCTTCCAAATCTCTCACAAAGATATTTGTAAGAGAATATTTTAGGTGAAAAAACATGTCAAATAAGCTTGTCTTTTGCTCAGCAAATTAAGGGGGAGATAATCACACATTTGTTGAATTAACTAAATAAAACAACGGGAATCATTTTGGTCATTACCCTACATTAATTCATTTAAGTTTGATTTTGCCTCTACTCCTTATATTATTTAGAATTTTGAAATTCAGTCCTTTGCTTTTTATTCATTTAAAAAAATTAGTCTCTTTATTTGTCTAATTTAAACATTGAAGTCTAATCGATAACATCGTTCATGGGGTTTTCATTAAATTTGAATATGCGACATTTTGACATACAAGGTTCTGATTTAAAAATTAAAATCTGATTGATAACATGTATTCAAATTTAACAAAAACCAGTTAGCGATGATATTTAGACTTTAGTTTTTTAAATTTGAAAAGTAGTGATGAGAATCATTTTGGCACCGTTACTGTTTCAACAATTAAGAAAGCTTATTGTTCTCCGATTTAAGGATTCGGGGTGTAGGTAATAATAAGAAATGTATAAAAAAATTACTGCAATTAAAAGCAAATGGACTAAATTTGAAAAATTCAAAGAGTAGGAGGAAGGGGGCAGGCGGAATTAGACCATCCATTTTATTCAATGTTTGATTATGGTATAGCACTCCACAACATGATTGAAGTTTTATTTATAAAATAGTCCCTCTCCATGATCCTTTCATACTTGTGTTAGTTATGATGATTCAAAAAGATTTGAGCAAATTAGCCAATACTGCGATGTGTTCGTTTGAATGCATGCGTGTATGATTTTTTTTTAATATAATATAAACAAGATTGTTTATTTTTTAAGACAAGGGTATCTTGTAGTTTCTTTTGCATTTTTTTTTGGGTTAATTCATTGGATGTCCTAAAACAATGGCCTAGATTTTAAATTGGTCCCTAAGATTCAAAATGTTCTAATTGATTCCTTAGAGTATCGATATCACATCAATACAGTCCTTCCATTAACATAACATCAGCTTGGGTGCTAAATAACAACTTAATTACAACATGGAGCGTAATTAAAATACATGAATCAAGTTTAAACATGCCATTAATATTTAGGAGAGTTGTTTTTTTCTTATCACATCAGGTCCAAGATGATAGGTTCAAACGTGCATAAATTTGACTCACATGATGTCAATCATGCCACCAGCTTAGTGGCAAAACTGGTATGAGTTTCAATTTGATTAACATGAAGCTTTAGGTTCGATTCCTATGTTTGTAAAATAATTTCCTCTTCTCCACTTGTATTGTAATTGCTTACTTGTACCCTCTAAAATTTGATCCACATATTTCAAATATGCTTCATATCGAATCACTCAAGCTGACAAATAGGTTGACGGAAGGACTTGTTTGATACCATACTGATACTCTGAGGATGTATAATCAAATTAACCTTTTCTTAAAATAAAATAATTCATCAATTATTAAGTCATCTCAAGATTAGGATTAATTGACGTGCTAATAAACACTGAAATTTGAACCATTAAGTCATAAAGGTTGAATTGTCGTATTCATGAGGCTAGAAATTAATTTTGAATTTATCAAACTTTAGGACAACTCTTGCACATGGGGGAAATGCAGAAGAGATGAGGTCCATATTTGTTCTAGCTTGTGTTTCTTCCAAAATATTCCATTAACATAGGAAGGGGACCTTACACTATGTTAAAGGGTGTAAACAAAAACAAAACCAAAACCCAAACTGACTAAAGTTCCAAAAATTGAGATGTGACCGTTCACTTGGTTTTTCTCTTTCTTTTTCAAGAATGAGTACCAATTGAGATGAGTTTTTGATAGAAAAAAGCTCGGTGTTATTTGAAATTTAAATTTTGAATATTGATTTGAATTGGATCGAGTTTTACTTTTAATTTGAGTTCAGTTGAAGTTAAAATCAGATCGTTCGAGTTTATTTAATTAAAAGTAAAGAGGGCCTTGAAACATTTAATTTGAGTTCATTTATTATGAAGTAAAATTACACTTTAACCTCAAAAGAAAATTATAATTCAATTCCAGTCCTCTAAAAGGATTTTTTATTCGCCCCGATAATGTTCAACTTCAAATTCTGATATCTAAACTTGAGTTCGAATTTCTTCAATTAAAAGTAAAATTCTTTGGTACACTAAGAATGAATTTTTTATGGTTTACTAAGTCAAGTAGTAAGATACAAAAAATTGATTGACTTCATAACTCAAATTCGAGTAAATAATTAATCTCAATAACTAAAAGGGGCAGGCAGAGATCTCGGTCTGCTATCTTTATCGTTTTGATTTTTTTTTTATAAAGTTTTTAGTAATTTAATACTTAAAATTAATTAACCTTCCAAATGTAAACAACAGAATTTTCTTAACATATATTATATAAATATTATGAAATATATATATGTACATATAAAAAAAGAAAAAAAAAACCTTGTGGTTTCTATTTTTCTTTAATTTACTTTTGAGATCAATCACTCAAGTCAGTTAAAAAAGAGGAAGAGGAAAAATTTGTAATAAAAGTCAAAATTAAGTTGTAGTAAGAAAAGGTCAACGAAAGGGCCAGAATCCAGTGGTCCTCAAGAGCACTAACTCCTGACCAGATGTTCATATCTGGCGGCTGCAGTTGAGGGGACCGCTACCATAGCTTTCACCGCGTCCGTCCGATTAAAAACCGGCAATAGCAAACAATACCGGTCGCAGCAAACTGGTCCTACGTGAACCGGTTTCCCCATCCCAAAGTTAATCTTCTCTAATCCCAGCCTTGACCATTGTGACAATATCAAAACCCCAACTGAGTCCGGACTGGCTCGACTCCGGCTCACCGATTCCACCACTGATTTAACAAACTCGTTATCCACTCGCTCTTTAGCTCTCTTCACCAACATTGCCGCGTGCCCTAATCCTTTCCCCGTCAAGTCCTTGACGGTGGTATGAGCACAGCCTAACACGAACGCGTTGCCGTAAAACCCACTGGGTATACTCGGTTTGACTCGTTCCCTAACGTTGATACTGAAAAGCAGTTTCAATATTTGGTTTGAAGGTAGGTTTAAAGCTCGAGCCCAGCTCCGCCATATATGAGCTGAGAGAACTTCGAACGATGTGTAATTCGACGCAGTGAGTTTACCCGTTGAAAGCGCTACCTTTTTTAACTCGTCGAGGTTTGTTTTATTGAAAATGAATGAAGTGGGGACGAGTTTTTCGTTGGAGAAACGAGCCATGAACCCGGAAATGTCTGGGACTCGGTCGAACTCGGGGTGACTCGGCGAGTTATTATTATTTCTTGATGGCCTGAATGGTGGCGGAGGGTTTAGAAGGTGGCGATCCCAAACAGGTTTAGGTTTAAACTTGAACTCAGAAAACTTGGTTTGACTCATGGAAGCTAACTCAGCAAACGAGTTAAGAAACTCAGCACTGCCGATACCATCACAAAGGCAATGATTAATGCCGACACCGACAACAGCATTGCCGTCTTTAAGCCAAGTCAGCTGGACGACAAGTGGTGGGGCCCCTTTTAAGACATCCGCCACGTGGACCGACAAGAAGTTCCTCCACTGAGTTACGAACCGTGGAGCTCGTTCGAACTCCTTAACTTCATAATCCGAGACAGCTTCGATGAACAAAACACCTTGTCCTCTACAAACAACTTCGAGTCCACCATCGCCGTCGGATTTGGCCCTAACACGACCGGCGAACGGGTAATATGGGACTAAGGCTTTTGCTAGAGCTGATTTGAGACGAGTCACGGTGGCGCGTGGGTTTAAAGCGGCGGATGGGAGGTGAGGTTTATAAACCAGAAGGTATTCAATTGTGAAACGTAGAAAAAGCTGTGAGTCGAGAGGTGAGAGGGGAAGGACTCCAGTTGGAGTTGACTCAGCTGGTGTTACAATAACAGCTTCTTTGACATGAACTAACGATCCCATGTTTGTGGCGTTTTAAGGTTTTTGTTGGTTTTTTTTGGGGGGGGGTTAGAGAAGAATGTGAGGTTCATATGGGTATATATAAGGGAAAGTAAAAGTTATATATATATTGTCTGGAGAACTGGATTTCTTTTTCTCTTTGGTAACAGAACTGGAATCTTTTTTAGTAACTATGTTTCTCTCCATGTTGAATTGGTTTTTTATTCGATTTAATCTGTTTGTGTCGGTTCTCAAGTTAATCAATTTAATAGTTTTCTATGAACTTATATCTTAATCAATTCTCAATTCAATCAGTTTGATTGACTTTTCCAGTATAATTCAAACAATATTAATTGTATATTGTTGGGGGTGGACTCTCTCCCATAAAAAGCTAATGGAACTCTCAATGGATTGGTTTATTTCTAATCAATTTTTTGTCTTGACCAAGTGTTAGTATATCGATTTGTTCATAGAGTGAGAACGCTTTGTCAAATGTCTAAACAGGCGAACCATCAAAGAAACTGAAGAGTTTACAATTGATGGGATTTGAATCCATGCCTAAAATGAGGCATGAGTGCAAGTTGAGTACCACTTGAGTTATACTTCTCAAACTTCTCTTAAAGAAATCGGAAATCCCTCACCTACTTAAATTTAGAATATAATCCCCATAATTTAATTTATCATAATTTAATCTCATCATTGTAGTTAATAATTATTCCGATTTATATTCTAGCATAGCCTTCTAAGAAATAATCCACGTTGATACTTTTAACCAAGATCGACAACTTATAAACCATGCACTATTCAAGCATGGTGAATTAAAAAGGTGATTGTTAAAGAAATAATTCATGTTGTTGTTTTAATTAAAATAATTAATGAGTTACACATTCAGAGTAAATAATTATATCATAGCTGATTGAGTCTTAATTCAGTTGGCATCAGTATTTTTATCAGTGCAAGAGCACATGGGTTTGAGTGTGCTGAAGCACATTATCCTCTTATTTAAATATTAGAAATGAACTATAAATAATTCTAAATATTATATCAAAAAACAAAAACTAAAAATCGTCACTATATATTTAACTAATTACTAAATCTCTCATCAACAATATATGCTTATTTTAAGTAAAATTATTCAAAGTATTCAATAAAAATATATCAATCATTTTAATATTTAAAATATTACGACAATAAAGAACTACGATCATAAATCATTTTAATATTTAAAATATTACGACAATAAAGAACTACCGATCATAATTAAATCTTTATTAAAAAAAAAATCAAAGATTATTATGATGTTTTAGTTGTAATTAAATAAAAAATGATCCTTAATTTTTCTTTATGTAATTGATAAGACATTTTTTAATATAAACTTCAATCTTCAATATCTTCTTTTTCAGGAGTATGTACTAAGAAGTGAACCTTATTCCCGAATCTTCATGAAGTACATTCTTATTTATTTTATTCAAAATTTTATATTGGGCGTGTGGATATATTTGGTTACATATCATAATAAATATTCTCATGATCATTAACCGTAAATAGATTCATCAATCTATTTCATATCAATTTCGAGTTCGGGTCAATTTTAATTTTAAACTTAGGCTTAGGTTTTTCATAATAGATCATTTCAAAGTTATGATCATTTTAAGTTACTTATTTAATCATTTCAAGTATGAGTTGTTTCAGGTTTAGATGGTTGATTTTTTATATTTAAATTAAGTTCAATCAAATTCGTTTTCAGACTAATCGAACTATGAAACTCTTTTCCTCCCCAAGTTTGAATATACCAAAAAAAATCATACCCCCTATATGCTCCTTTATGTAAATTGAGGATTTAGTTTTTATATTTGAAGTTGGTCAATTTGAGTCATGTACTTCTCGAATTGATCTATTTTAGTCAATATACTTTTCGAATTTTAAAATTCCAATCCTAAACCAAACAATAGTATAGTTAAATTCGTTTAGTTAAATTTTGCTATTAGTCATGTAGTGTGCGTAAAGTTGTAGATTTAACCAATGTTCTCCGATTTGATCATGGTTCCTATATTTTACTAATTCTGAAATTTCAAGCTTGACACAAAAGACTATTATTAAGTCCATTAGCTACCTTTTTTTAATTAATATATGAAAATAGTAAGTTGATATGATTTTTCACATGTGATAATATGTTTATCGCATTAGATATTAGAAATAACAGAACTTAATAAATTTAATAGATATTGTTTGGTTCAAGGGACAATCCATAACTTTTTTAGGGGGTCAAAGTGCAGTTTTGTCATGTATTAACTTATGACTTCATCATTCTTGAAGGGACTAAATATAAATCTTTTCATTTTTTTGGAGGGTTAGAGTACAATTTTAGAATATATAAGTTTCTAACTTCTCCATTTACAAAAGGGACCTCTGTATTCACCTTTGATTTGGTTGGACTAAAACTTCAAAATTTGAAAACTATAAAGACTAAAAATGATCAAATTAAAGTACAATGACTAATAGCAAAATCTAACCTATGTTAACCCCTTCTGATTATCGATAATTCAATTTAAATTCTTTTAGAACAAATCTTTTAACGTTTAACTCCGAAACTTCTATTATTTTATTTTAACTCCCAGTACCAAATTTACAATATCTAATTACAATCTAATATAAATAAAAATTAACATGTTAAAAAAAGGAATAAATTATATTAGGATCATCCTAAAAAACATAGTTTTTAGGCACCAATCAAATAGTGCCACATCATTAATCATTAAATTTTAAAGAAAACAAAATATTATTATACACTCGTCTATATCTAATATATTGTCCAACTTAAATTAACTTTAGTTAAATTACTTAAAATAATTAATTTTTTAAATTATAAACAAACATCTTTTCTTCTTTTACAAATTTTAATCATTTTATTTTTTTTCTATAAGTTAATATTTTTACCTTCAACTCCAAACCTTAAACCTTGAACCCCAAATCTCGAGGTTCATGGTTTGGGTTTGATATTTAAAGTTTAAGGTTTGTGTTCAATTTTTGGGTTTGGGGTTTAAAATTTAAGGGCTTGGAATTATGGATTACGAATTTGGGATTTAGTATTTGTTGCTACAAGCTTGGTGTTCACGTTCAGGGTTTGAGATTTAATTTTTTATTCATGGTTTGGGAATCTAGATTCAGGGTTTGGCGTTTGGGGTTCAAGGTAAAAAAAAATTACAAAAATTATGTGTTAATGACATGAAAAAATTTATTGAAATGTCATTAAATAATTAGAAACGGACAATGAATAATATGGTGGGAAGGGTCCATAAAATAATTTCTCTATGGACGAGTGTATAATAATAACTTTATGTCTTTAACTTTGATGAAGTGACAAAATTATATCGATGCTTAAAAATTTTAATTTTTAAAATCATCCTTAGATAAAATGGACGAGTGTATAATAATAACTTCATGTCTTTAAATTTGATGAAGTGACAAAATTATATCGATGCTTAAAAATTTTAATTTTTAGAATCATCCTTAGATAAATTATTCCAAAAAAAATTAAAATAAAGGAAAAGAAGAAAGGTAGATGGGTGGACAAAAGATATGTCCATCAAAAGAACAGTGTTACCAAAAACTGAATGGGATATCCAAAATGGTTAAGACATATAGGCAGACACTTTTTCATATGCTTTTTTTTTTTTTTATCTTACAACAAAGCTTTTTATATTACACACATATCAACATTATATGCATCTTCCTAAAATACCGTTCCAAATCTTTCATAATAAATTTGGGGTCCACTTTGCAATTTTGCATTTTGCAACACCAAGCTAAAGGTTCTCATCATCTTAGATCCCACATCAAATAAACAATTCCTGCTTAATTTCCCCCACATTAACATTCATATATATATATATGGACTCACTTTTGCATTGGAATAGGAACCATTGACCTGAATTGAGAAGATAAAAGCAACATTTTATTTCTATTTTTGATATATATTTTTTAATTTAATTCCTAATTTTTTTATATCGAATAGTTTTTGTTCATGCGATAATATGGTGCTTTGATATTGTGCCACATCAACATCTGTAATTATAATTTTTATTAAAAATTTAGGTTGTGATGCGGCACAATCTTAAAGTATCACGTTACATAAAGATCAAAATTGAGAAAAGTTACTAAGTTCAGAGATTAAACGTTACCTTATTCCGAATATAAATTCTTTTGACAAACGCTTTATATATTGAGATAGGATAAATTGGTCCTCGAATTTCAAATTGTGTTGGTTGAGTCATTAAAGGATTAGTATCATATCAATTTGATCTTTTTGCCAACTTAAGTATTAAATGTTAGCTCAAATTTGACATAGAAAATATTTAAAATACGTTAACCAAATTATAAACTCATGCGTAATTATTGCATGAATAAATTGAATATCATATAGTAAGAAAAAATCTCTCTCCTAAATTTATTAGTATTGGTTTTTTTTTTTAATATGCTAGACCCAATATGCCTATTTTATAGGTACACAATCAAGGATATTATATCATCTAATCAAGGGAGACAATGCCCCCTACTTGACTCTTGGCTCTTGGTTATTCCCATTACTTCGGCATTAAATTTTAGGTCAAGCCTGTTGAGTGGGTCTCTTTTAAGAAAAATCTTTAAAGTGATGTCTATTGAGTAGCTAACCAGACTCTCAAATAAGAAAAATTGTCCATGTATGGAGATTTTGTCTCTTATACTTCGAGGAGAGCCCAAAATAATTTAGAGAGCGTTTCGACTAATAAAAATATTGACTCGTAAGCTCATGAGAGAAGTTTCAATACTATACATAATATTAAATTATGCATTTTATGCCTGCAAAGGTTTGAACCACTAATCCAGGCATATAAGCGGCCTTACCTTTACAACCATGGTACCAACCACTTAGCTAGACAAAATTAGAAATACGTATGAACTTACAACACAAATAGTTTGAATCTAGCATGCTCAAAAAAGAAATGGCCCTCATAGATTTCATTGTTGGTGTCTTTTTTTTAATACATGTTAGATCTAAATTATCTATGCAGTGAAACAAGGGACAAGCAAGGCCTTAACTCCACTCTTTAGTTAGATGGGACAATTTATTTTATCTCCTTCCAAAAATTAAATAATTTAATTTAACCATTTTAGCTCTTGATTAAATGAAAAAATTGTATTCTTGACCCCTCCAAAAAAATAGTAATTCAATTTAAGCCTTTTCTATATAAAATTTTTACCTATTGTCTTTCCTCAAATTTTATAATTTTATCTCGATTCTTATCCATGACATGCATATAATTTGGTTAACATATTTTCAATATGCTCTATGTCATAATTAAACTGATATTTAATCTCAAAATTATCATCAATATTGAGAAAAGGACGTTACTGATACAATATTAAACCTTATTATGTGAAATGATGTGTTAATCACTTAGAATTTGACTATTCAAACAAGTAACATGAACTGAAATTATTGGGTGTCGAAAGATATGATCATAACTTATCGTAAAATTTTTGCAGTAATCTTGAATCTTGTCTTGTTGTTGAAATTGACCCAATTTCTTTAAAAAAAACTTTAGGAGTGAAAAGAATAAATAAATAAATAAATAAAGTTGAAGAAATTGGAATAGAGAGAAAAGAAAGTGATGGCTATCAATCCATTAAAGACCCAACAGACAGAAAGCAAAGCAAAGCAAAGCCAAGCTGTTTAACATTTTGTTTTGATATTTAATTTTTCTATAAAGTGATGTCCGCAGAATCTTGCATAAATCTTTCACAGTTAACACACAGAAGGAATATATATATGCACATATATCCACATGTATCAATAATAATGGGTAAAAGTAGCATAGAGGCTTCGCTATTAAAAGTTGAATTGCATATTGGTCCTTTTACTTGAAAAATGAGTAAATTAATCCATGTATGTTACATCAAATAGCAAACTAGATTTCTGTTAAAAAATTCATCTATTTCTATTATTAAAAATTAGTTATTGTATGTCAGCATGAGATAAATGTGACACGCAATGTGTTACTATCTGGTTATTCTGTCAACCACGTCAATTTTTAACAGTACAGATGATTAAATTCTTAATAGAAATGATCAATTTGCTCTTTGAGCTAACTACAAGGACTAATTGCCCATTTTTTCAGTAGAGGGATAAAATGCAGTCTAACTCCTAGTACAAATGTGTCTATGGTACTTTTACCATAATAATGTCTATTTGCTAACGAGGCTTTCGTGATATTGGTAGAAGTTAAGACCTTGAGATTTTGGATGTTCAAATTCGAGTCTTATCATGTGCAAATGTCATTTATGGGTTCTTCTCAAATTATTTTGGGTTTACGTCTCACCATATGTGGGCCCCATCCGGATTTATTCTAGTTTAAGCTCGAATATATTTTGATTTTCAATCTGTTAGAGGGGTGTAAATGCGACACTAATTCTTGCAAGCTACTCGAGTTCAACTCGAAAAAACTCAAACTCAATTCAGTAATTATCATGTCGAGCTTAAGCTATCAATTGAACTAAATTCAAGATTAGTAATACTTAGCTCAAACGACTCGCAAACCTTATTGAACTTTTTATTTTTAATTTATATTTCAAAAAATTCTATATTATTAAATTACAATATTGCCCTTAATATATACTATTAACGCTAAGCTTAATTATTGAGCTAAGCTTGAACTTGAATATGTACAAGTTTAAGAAATTGATAAGCGAGCTTAATCAACTTCAAGTAGCTTGGTTATATTTAGAGTCAAGCTCAAGCTTAAAAATAGATGTTCAATCAAGCTCAAGCTAAGTATCGAACTTAAAATTTCAAGTCGAGCTTGAGTTCGATCTTGCAATATTTGGACTTGGCTCAGCTCAATTAAACCCCAAATTCATTGTGCTTTGTATTGAGTTGCACCTAAATATAGTTTATCTGACATTTATTCTTTGTAAGTATACATAAACTTCTTAACGTAATAATAATCATTTTACATTTTAATCCTTTCACTATACTGAATTTTGATATTTAGTCCATTTACCTTAATTTAACACGATTTTATCTCTCTACTTTTATAATGTTATAACAAGGTCCAAATTAATAACACCATTAATTGTTATTGTGAAAGTGAGGGCATGATTCTGTTTTTCTATTATTCAATTATAATGTCACCCGTGGAAATCCAACTAATGATGTTTAACCAAATGTTTAAAGTTGTTTAAAAAAAATTTATATTATCACTTTAACTACAGCAATTAATACAACTTACCGATAACATTATAAAAGCAAAAAGAACAAGTTATGCAAAATTCAAGTAAAAGAAATAAATCTCAAATTTCATCATAATAAAGGGACTAAAACTATATCATGCGTGTGCTTAATTACCCATAACCCCTCCCTAATCCTTAAATAAGAGGATATTGCGCTTCAACGTACTTAAGCCTACATCCTCTTACACTGATGACAATGTCAATGCCAACTAAATTAAGACTTAATCGATATGTGTGCGTTTTTTTTAAATGTAAACGTCATGTATTTATTAAAATGGTATATTTTAACTCCGATAACTATGAAAATTAAAATTATATGATACATAAACTATAACTAAAAACATATATTCATTAAATAAATATAAGTTCCCTTAGGATGATAAAAGAAAGGTTTTTTAGGATTGGTTAAATTATTGTAAGAGTCCCTACACTTTGCGTAAGTTATGGATTTAGTATATATACTTTAAGTTGGTTAATTTTAGCTCCTATACTCTTTGAATTGGTTAATTTTAGTCCCTATACTTTTCAAATTTTGAAATTTCAATCCTAACTGAAAGGGAAGTAGTTAAATATCTTCGATTAAATTTTGTTATCAATCTTGTACTAATGTAAAGTTATAGGTTTAGTTTGTGTTCTCTAATTGAATCATTCTTTGTCCATATACTTTTCAAATATCGAAATTTCAATTTAGACGCAAATGGTTGTTGTTAAATCCATTAATCTGCTTTTTTAGAGTAATATATGAAATTAGCAAGATGACATGGCATTATACATATGATGATATGTTTGTCACTTAATGAATTTAGCAACTACAGTTTTGTCAAGATTGAAATTTTAAAAATTTAAAAGTACAAGGACTAAAGCTTACCAAAATAAAATACAAGTACTACATCCACAACTTATACATAATACAAAGACTAATAACAGAATTTAATCTTTAGAATTCATGGCTTAATTTACTTGTTATAAATTTACTTTTTAAAATAAAATATTAAAATTGGATTCAATAAAGTACCATGGATGCCGTTGTACTTAGAGTCGGATTTCAGTTTTTCTCTCTCTACTTAAAAAAGAGGCAAATTAGCCCTTGTACATTAGATCAAAGATCAAATTGGTCATTCTGTTAAAAATTTCATCCATTTTTACTATTAAAAACTTATCCATATACCTTATGTGTCATTGTTTAGTTATTTCATTAGCCATCTTAGTTTGTAACAATACAAAAGGATGGAATTGTTTGCAAAAATGACCAATTTCCTTTTTGACCTAACTTACAGTTACTAATTTACCAATTTTTTAAGTAAAGAGGGCAAAATACAATCTGACTCTTAATATAGTGGTTTGCATTGTACTTTTACCAATTGAATTCATGATTGTCGTGAATCAACTCTAGAACTTTGAGCATCAATGTTTGAGTTTCACTTATAGATTGAGGTTAATTATATTGTTGAGTTATTTATCCAGTTCAATACCTCTAATGATAATTGTTATTGATATAATTGTAAATTCCAATTTAATTTAAACTTTGTGGATGGAAAAAACTGTGCTAAGAGATTTTTGTTTCCCATGTATAACTCTGACCTAATAAGTGGTGAAACATAATAGCAGCCAAGGGGCTTTTTTGACTCTCAAAATTTTTGAAAATTTTAATTACACCCTTAATTTTTTTAGAAATTTTAATTAATCCATGTAAAAGTTTTGAAAATTTTAATTAGACTCTCTAAAATTTTTAAAAATTTTCAATTAAGCCCTCTAAATGTTTTAAAAACTTTGAATTCTCTTTAAACCCTCCACAATTTAAAAAAAATATTAAATTAAGCAGAGATCAACTCATTTTACACTCAAGTTCTCGGCAGTGACAAGAGACAAAACCCACTGTTAAGGACAATACAAGACTTGTTAAAGGATCCGCTGACTTTAGATGGATAACACTTCGTAGACTTCTCTCGAACAAATTAGAAAGCACTTAACAATAATAGAGATGCCAAAACCAGAATTTGACCAGTTTCTAATC
Source organism: Gossypium hirsutum (assembly GCF_007990345.1). NCBI lineage: Eukaryota > Viridiplantae > Streptophyta > Magnoliopsida > Malvales > Malvaceae > Gossypium > Gossypium hirsutum. The sequence goes on along the minus strand of NC_053433.1, from coordinate 117,710,135 downwards.
ATTCATTCTTTGTTTTTTTACTTTTGGTTAACCATTTAATTTTCTTGTCTCATTGACTCATTAATGTTAAAAGCGTTGCTTTAACAAATTAAATCTGAATCTTTGGTGTCGGCGCCTACTGCAAAAAAGCAACGTATTGTCTTGGGGATTTGTGGCAAACAAGTGAATAAAGAATGCCATATATATATATAGCAAGGTATGCTATATAGGGTTTTAGAGATATGTGACCTAGTGCTAACCACAATGAGGGCAGCACTTGAGCCTCGACTGTTCCCTTTATTCCTCCTGTTGATATGGACTATATATTAGGAATAATAGTTGATAAATTCTCCTATGAAATGTTATTGATACATTTGTCAACTATAGAATATATGAAGGTGGCAAATTTTCTTCCTCCAAAATGATTGGACATACAAATTAACAGGTTTTTCATGCGATGTTATAAAGTCATCTATGGTATCATTGACAAAGATTATGTATATGCATGTGTATAAAGTTTGATGTGTGTACATGTTGTATGCGTTCTATACCATCCTATAAACTAAGTTATAGTCTAAAACTAGTAGGCTAAAGTCTAAGGAAGGCTTAAGCTTAGAAGGAAGTTGCTCATCCGTCAAGTAAAGAACCTAGTTAGAGAAAAAGTCAAGAATTATGTGACAAGATGCAAGATAAAATTTAAAAATTTTGGGGACCAAAGTTAAAAGTTTTCTATTAAGATAGCTTAAACATAGAATATAACTTTTGAGAGGGGCCAAAAAAAACTGTAATTTTGTTCATTTAACTAAAAGGTTAAAAGGGATTAAATTGAATTAATAATATTTGAGAGAGACTAAACTTGGAATTGTACCATTTAACCGAAGGGATGAAGAGGGAAGGCCGTTGGCTATTCTCCTATTGGCTAGCATGGCAAGTAGCTATCAAAACCTGACAATCTAGTCAAAATGGACCTTGAGCAACCAAGGTTGTAAGGCCAATAAACTGACCATTGAGAAGACGGACACAATAGTTTGGTCAGACGAGCAACCAATGATCATGCATTGGGCAATCCTCCTAGTAGCCTAAGTGCTAGGTATAAATACTTGGGTACGAATCTCACTCTATCTATCTAAAGCTTTATTCTCTACTTCCTCATCATTTTAAGCTACCTTGATTTCTGATACTATTTCACCCTTACACATCAAAGCTGAAGCTCCGACATGCCCAAAGCTTAACAGTTCATCTTGCAAGAGACATCAATTAATCAAGGGTGATACCAAAGGGACAAGTAAACACTTTACCTCCCAAAAATATAACAATAAAATTACATTTTGACTTTTCAAAAATTTATAATTTAATTACTATATTTTAAAATAATAAATTATTAGTTTAACCTCTCTAAAATTTATAAAACTTTACCTTCATTACATTTTGACCTCTCAAAAAAATTTCCCATTTAACCTATATCAATAATATGCAAAATTGATGAATATGTACATAATTCATAGTATAATGTAGGAGGTCCATCTATATCTTATTCTTATCCAAAAGGGAAAAAGACAAAAAAGCATTTAGCAAAAAAAAAAACAAATGAAGAATATGTTCTGTGCACTTTAGATGGAAAATAACGCTTGCCCAAAGGCTATCACTAAAAGATTGTAGGGCCAGCAATGCACAGGACAAGTTGTGACTTGTGATGTACTCACAAAAAATAAAAATAAAATAATTTTTTTCAACATTTAATTTAATTGTGAAAGAACTTGAAAGTTTACAAGTTGATACAATATTTATAATTACACATAACATATCTCGACCTTTAAATAGGAGTATAAATGTACTTCAACTCTTCGAACTTATATTCTCTTATACCGACATTAAAAATTATTATTATTATTAAGAATGGCTTGTTTTTGTTTATACTCCTTGAAAAATCATCGAAATATGGACTGTTGGATGGTTCAAAGACATGATCTACCCAAAAATTTATAGCTATTTATTAAGGGCTCTACGACCTTTTTGCTTTGCCCATTGGAAAATCAATAAAAAATAAACATTAAATTAAATGAAATTCTCACAATATTTGGAGTTTCCTCGTATTCTTCGAGGGTTTTTTTTATTACCATTATTGGTTTTTATTTTCAATTTTTTAATATAATAAGTAATGTTTTCGTCGATTGAGTCTTAATTCGATTGGTATTGGTATTGTTACCAGTGCAAGAGGGCGTTAATTCGAGTGCGTTGAAGCGGATTATCCTCCTATTTAAAGGTTAGAGAGGGGCTATGGGTAGTTATAAACATTGTATTAAAAAGAGCAGATATGATAAGAACTAATAGTGAGATTAATGTTAAAAAAAAAATGTTTCCAACTTGAATTGTACTCTCTTAAGTAGTGGTGGCTCGTGGCAGTATTAGAGTCGAGTAGTAGAAGTATTTTTTTACTTTCTTTGGTGAGTTTTGATTGAATCGTTACTTGATGTTTTGGTCGAATTTTGTAACTACTTTTTTTTTATGGTTTTGTGAAAGGGGTGAAATGTTGTTGGAGCCAAAGGGGCCTTGGCTCCCTCATCCCTAAAATTTGGCAAATTTTTAACTAGGCTTTTAAAATTTTAAAAATTTAATTAAACCCCTCAATTTTTTTCTAAAGTTCTAATAAAACCTATAAAGATTTCGAAAATTTTAATTAAAATCTTGAAATTTTTGAAAATTTTAAGTAGAACCTTGCAAAATTTTATGGCTTGTTCTACCACAATTTCGTGACATGGTTATGAGAATTTTATGTCTTACGAATTGAAGTGGAGATTGATTGTATTCTTATTTTTAAGTATCTTAAATGCATTGGTCACTTAATGTCAAGCGCATGGATGGATTTAGGGGGTCTAACAGGCCCTGGCCCCCTAAAATGTAAAATTTTATTTAACTCTTTAAACTTTTTAAAAATTTTTAATTAGTAAAAGTAAAATTATACTTTGGCCTCCTAAAATTATAAAAAATTAATTTAATCATTTAAAAATTTAATTTAATCCTTTAAAAATTATAAAGATATAGACTATAAAAAATTAAAATTTCATTCAGCCCCTAAAAATTTGTTCTGGCTTCGAACCTGGTCATGAGATATCTAATTTACTATATCAAATCTCTATGTTTTGAGTAAATCACTATCAAGTTTGAACAAATATTGAAATCGAGCAACCAAACTACTCATATCTTAACTCGTTTCGCTATGTTAGGGCATGATCGTATTGGCCTATGATTAGGTACGTATAATTTGCTTATGAATGACCAAATGTGTGTACTTTTTTTTTTAAAGTAGACTCCTTTTTCAACAACATAAAAAGACATAATTACAATTTTTAGCTCCTAAAATTTACCTTTTTTTTTGTCACTTTAGCCCTAATTATTTTTTAATCAATTTAGCCCTCAACCTTCAAATTTATTCAAATTACTTTTTTAGGTAGAAAAACTGCTTTGTTAAAATTTTAATGGCATTAATATGATAGCATACGTGGCCGTCCACATGTACTTTGTTATCGATGCAAATAATTAAAAAAACTTTTATGATCTTTTTTTGAAAAATAATTTTTTATTTTATTTTTTAATTTTTATAAAGTATACAGACTGTAACACGAGCTACCTTGTCACTACCATTAAATTTCAACAGTTTGATTAGTATTTCTGCAAAATAATAATAATAATAATAATAGTTATTATTATTATTATTATAAAAATAAAACGAGAACATAAAATACAAATCAAAATCGAAACGAATAAAAACCGTCTCACCCCATTGATATTTCAACAATTTTTTCCATGTCATTGACACATAATTTTAGTACTTTTTTTTACCTCAAACTTTAAGCTTTGAACATAGAACCCTAAAACCCAAGTTCAAGGTTCAATGTTTAAGTTTAAAATTTGGGATTCAAGATTAAAATTTAGGGTTCAAAGTTTAAAATTCAGAATTCAAAGTAAAAAAATTATCAAAATTATGTGTCAATAACATAAAAAATTCATTAAAATACCATTAAATAATTAAGAAAACTAAAAATAATATGGTGAGAAGAATCTACAAAATAATTTCTCCACTCCCACAGACATTCTTCTTTCAAAGTTACCCCTTTTGAGACCTTGAGTTATCAATCTATTTAATTGGAATAAACTGAGAATCCAAAGAGATTAAAAGAAAGTAGTACCATTAATTAAGTAAACCCACAATTGTAATTGAAAGGGAGGCAATGATATGGTGATGGGATTCATGCATGTGTCAATCAAAGGTTTAATTAATGTTTAATGTCGCCAATGATGGGGGCATCGTAAGAATTAATTAACACACCTATATGTATAGCTAGGCTGTCTTTTAAGTTGTAAATCCGAGGATATGTTGTAGCTTAGCTTTAGCTTAGCTGGGTATATCAAACCGGCCAGAACATGCAAATTAAGAATGTCAAATCCATCACCTCCCCCTATTAATTTAGCTTGGCATATATACTACAAGGTTAAATTATATATTGAGTCCTTCTATACTCTTTTTTTGAGTTTTAACCTCTTCCGATATTCGATATTTATATTAGATTTCGATTGGGTTCAAAGTTAATCAAGTTAGATCTTTAAAGGAAAGTAAAACTTTCTCAATGTTGTTTTTTTTTCATCTGTAAGACTCAAATTCAAGTTATCAAATTCCTTACCACTTGATCTAACAAGTAAGAGTGAACAAGGACGAATTTAAAAACTTTTTAAGGGGATCGACAAAATACAATTTTATTATAGATTAATTTTTAATTTAATCATCTTTAAGAGACTTAAATAGTAACTTTTCATTTGAGGGGTCCAAGGCCCCTGCCGAGCTATGTAAAAGTTCATTTTAGTCCTTTTAAAAATTCTACAATCATAGTTTAATACAATGATAAGATTACATTGCATATACATAAAAAAAATTAGAAACTTAATTATTTTTATTTAAAAATTTAACCTAATCAAATGATGATGTTAATATTTTCCATTATATTTTGTTTATTAGCATGTTATGACTCATATGCTAGGAACATGTAATTAGATGGAAAATTTGATGAAAAATCAAGTGCCTAATTAAGGGTAGGCAAAGGTTTTGGTCCTTTTGATTAAATGGTACAATTGCAACTTTGATCTATCTCAAGTATTAAAAATTCAATTTGATCGATTTATCCTCTTTATTAAATAAAATAAAAGGCCACACTCAAAAATTAAAAATTTAATTTAATCCAATTTAATACAATTTTTTTAAATTTACTTCCAAAATATTTTTTACTTTTTTCTCAATCCCCTATAACAATTTAGAAAAAAATATTAATAGCACCAATAGTTAAATTAAGTTTCTCAAACAATTGCATTTTAATTCTCTTAAAAATTTATAATTTAAATCTAATCCCCTTATCTTGAGTTATAAAGTGAATTGAATGACCTAAGTAGGGTAAATAAATAGGTCAAAACTAGGGTTCAAACAGGGCCAAAGATGATGCAAATCTCACCTAAAAGCAACAAAAAATTTGGGTAAAATATTATATACATATAATAGATAAAATAAAGATAAGAGTGCGTAATCTCCATTAATTTTTACTTTACTTTTGTTATGGTGGATTTGCATAATCTCTAAATTATATTCTATTCTTTGTTTCCTTAATCATTCAACCTATGATGCCATATGATTCTAATATATGGTTAAAATATACTATAAGTTTCTGTACTTTTAAAAAATATAAATTTAGTCCTTATACTTTTATTTTTAAGAATTTAATCCATTTATTTTTCAGATTTCAAAATTCAGGTCTTGCTATTAACACTGTTAAACTTTTTTTTATTAAATTAAGGTTAATTAAAATGTCATTTTTTTAGTTTTATGAGTACCGAGTGAGTAAATTTTTTATATTAAAGTGTCACACAGACAAATTTGACAGAAAAGTTTAACAGTGTTAACAATTAGATATGAATTTTGAAATCTGAAAAGTATAGCAACTAAATCATGAAAATAAAAGTACAGGGATTAAATTCTAAATTTTTGAAAAGCATAGGGACTTATGGCATATTTTAACCTATATAAAAAGGTTAAAATATGTTCTTAGTCCTTATACTCTTTTTATATTAAGAATTTAGCCTTTTTATTTTTTTGATTTAAAAATATAAGTCCAATTGTTAGCACTGTTAAAAATGTTTTCTTTTAAATTCATGTTCAGTGCAACGCCATTTTTTTTTGTTACATGACTATTGGTGGAGTATTTTTTTTTTCAAAATTTCACACTAGTAAATTTAGTAGAAGAATTTTAACGGTGTTAATAACTGAATCTTAAATTTTTAAATCTAAAAAATGTACAAATTAAATTTCTAAAAAAAATAAAGGAATTAAAATTTCAAATATACAAAAATTATAGAATGTTTTAAATATATTCTAAACTATATATATATATACACTAACAAGGAAATGTTTTCCGATTGAGTCCGATTAGCATGAACATTGTTGACAATGCAGGAGAACGCGGCTTCAAGTGCACTAAAGCGCATTATCCTCCTATTTATGGGTTGGATACGAGTTATAATCAGTTCTAAACATTATACAAAAAATAGCACAGATATAATTAGAATCTATAACGAGATTGTTAAAAAAAATGCTTTGATTTCTTTGTAAAGATAATTTTCCTTTTTATATTCTTTATTAGGTTTAATTAGGAGGGTTGTGATTGGGAATATTAGTTCTAATTTTAGCTTTAATTAGTTTACCTTTTTTGCTTGTAAAAATGGCCTTGGAATCTTGTTTTATCCTATAAGAATATTTGAAATGCATAGAATAATGCACCGAATATAAATCGTTTAAAAATGAAATAAATAATATTTTTTATTCAAATTTAATCCACAACTTATGCACGGTACAAAGACTAACAATAAAATTTAACTAGCATAATCTAACTCAATTTTTTGTCATTTATGATTGCTATTTAGATCGAAGAATATTAAATTAGGGTTGTTTAGAGATTGAATCTAATAGCTCAATCGAGCTATTAATGTTTGTCCTCCCTTGTTATACATTGTATCAACAATGTTAATTTTAGATTTTTGCTTGCCTCGATCTTGACTCAATTCTCATGTTTCCTACATCGGTTTTGAATATGTTTAAAATTCTATTATTTGAATTCAACCCCGAAAAAAGAAAATTTCCTTAAATCTGATCTTATTTTATTCAAAATTTTTTCATCGAATTCGAATTATTTTTTCATCCCTAATTACCGATTAAAAGAAAAATTAAACCAAACACCATAATCTAACATCAAAATCTCTTACTTTTAATCAGTACTATGAGATGACCCGATCAAAACATCCCAACAATTATGCTTGGATAAATAACAAGACAAGAAAATAGTACTAAATGAAAGACAAGCAAGCAAGCATGATAAAGGAATAGTTGTTTCTTTGACTTAACTCCCAAAACAAAAGCATTTTTGTGATCATCATTCTCATGACTCATCATCTTTTCTTTTCATCCTTTTGTGAATAATCTTTTTGGTGTAGATGAATTCGTGATTCTTCCAAACATATATAGGTTAAAATATATTATTATAAGTCCTTATACTCTTCACAAATTTATAATTTAGCCCTATTTTGTAGATTTCAAAATTCATTTTCAACTATTAACACTTTTAAAATTATTTTTGTTAAATCTAGGTTCATTACAATAATTTTTTTTAGTTACATTGCTACCAAATGAGTATTTTTTTTAACAATTGGACTTGAATTTTGAAATCTGAAAAGTACAGAGACTAAATTCCAAATTTGTGAATAATATATATAATATTGGTATTAACTAAGGTATCATCCATGTCCGTTTTAGTGTTTAAGAAGACTAATTCTTTCGAGATTTATGGCTACTCTTTCTAACAATATTGTCTTTAGTGTTCAAATTTAAATTTTGTTCGTAAAAATATAATATGACTTATCACTATATCTAACACTTATTGATTATTATTCCAGACATATATATAAAAACATGTAAATCTTTTTACTTTATTTTCTTTATGTATTTTAAAACGAGAGATAACGATTATGACAATATTCCATCACTTTCTTATCTTAAAGGTTTGCATCACTAGCTTTTAAGATTTCAATGTTTCCTACAATATGTAAATGTTTGATGTGTTTTGGAGAGCAATTGCTGAGGGACAGTGTGAGAGTAATTTATACGAATTCTTGTAAGTTGTGTTTCGAATCCAAAAATTCGATTCGATTAATTCAAACCTATATTCAAGCTTGATTTTATCTTAAAATAAATTCTTGTAAGTAAAATTTAAAATGTTTGGTAAAAATATTTTTCCGGTCCTTTTCAATTTTGATATTGAGTAAATTTGTCTTTCTAAATAAATTAGAACAATTTAATCATTGTTAATTTCGAAAGTGAGCAACTAAAGACAATTAATTATAACGTTAATATTTTTCAGAAATTATACATTTTTTATTAGTATAATAACAAATTTAGCTCTCAGAATTTACATATTCTATCAATTTGATCCTAATTTAACAATTTTAAGGCCAGTTTGGCATTGTTGTTGCGATTGAGAATTGCTTTTGAAAAGCTCAGCTTGGAAACTGTTATGAAAATGTGTGGTTTGCTAATTTGAAGTGTTTGGCATTGTTGTCAAAAATTACGGTGGAAAGTTAAAATACTCATTTTAGACATGATGTTGGAAATTAAAAAAAAAATAGATAATATTTAAATAATTTAATATAATTATAGATAATATATTTTTTAAATCTTTTTTATAAATTATTTATAAATTTAATATACATGAAATATTTTAAAATTTTAAAAATGATAAAAAATTATATTTAAATAATTTAATATAATGATATAGAAAATATAAATTAATTTAAATTTTTAAATATATTTTAAACAATTAATACAAATGTTTAGCATTGCTTTTGGGGTGAAAATGTGCTTTTCCAACCCCAAAAGCATTCTTGAATTCCGCCTTAGCTCACAACATTTATAGATTCTATCAATATTTATGTAAAAATATTTAAACATCTAGAACTAAATTTATTACTATACCAATTAAAATTATATAAAACTGACGGAAAACATTAATTAACACCATAATTAATTGTCTTTAATTGCCCACTCTTTAATTTAACAGGGATTAAATTACTTTAAATTTTTTTAAGAGGGACTGGTTTTTTCAATATTGAAATTGAGAAGGATCGGAAATGTGTTTTTATCGAAATGATTCAAACTAAAGTGATCAAAACATGAAATAATCTGAACCAACAATTATTAGAACCCAAAAAGTCAAAACCTTTAATTAAAACAAACTGAACTGAAAATGATCCGAACCAAAACGTTAAATAATTTAAAACCTAAATCGACCTCAAATGAAATGATCCAAAATTTTGAAAATTCAAATTCACTCAACCAAAATCTAATATAAATTTCTAAATATCCCAAAATTTTTTTCTTAAAATGGAAAAAGAAAAAAATTTGAAGGGACTAAAATACTATTTTTGGAAACGAATGCTCCAAATATGTTTAAAGGCCAATTAGTGCCCATTTGCTATTGGGCTAAGATATTTAAGAAACCCACCACCATCTCAACTTGCAATAGCACATTATTTTACGTTATAATCTCATACCAATTTGTATAACCTTTCATATAAAATATAAATTTGTAATTTTATCATTTATAACGGGACAAAAAGTAATTTTTCATTTTAGGGCTAGGGTCTTGCCTGCCCTAGATTTGTCCCTGTTAAAGGTAAGATATGTTGATGGGATTAAGGAGTATGAAATGAAGATATACGATTCACCCATTGAGTCGAAAGACATAAGAATGTTTTTAAGGGCTTCTAGTGATTAAGTAGATATACTTGAGTGTTAGAGTTTAAATGGTTGAATGCTCCTGATCATACCTTCAAGAAACCCTTTTAAGGGCAGTTCCGAATGTCATAGTAAACCACATGTCCCTTGTGATTCGAGAGCCGTCAATAAGAGTATCTTGCAGTCTAGGTCTCTTTATTAAGTTTGTGATGTGATTTGATAGGATGTGATTATAAGGTATATGAATAACGAGTGGCTACCATCTTGTCAAGCAAGGTACCTCTTTTTGACGAGGCATATTGTTTGACGAAAGATATCGAGTGGAAAGGTGATTTGGCGAAAAATATAGATAGATTTCATAATTCATGTATTTATATACCCTCACAACCCTTTAATAAGAGGATAAACATATTTTAGTGTGTTTGAATCGACCGGCAATAAAATATGCTTCATTCCCGTGGATAAGAATCAAACCTCGATCTCATGATTAAAGTATGAGTTGAGCAACCACCAATCACCTCATTATTCTATTTATTAACTATTTCATTTACTTAATAAAAATCTCCTAAGAATGTACTACTGCAAATAAAAGGATGACAAAGGTCAAATTATAGCTTTGGTCCCTATACTATACTCAAAGTTGTGAATTGATGTATTATAATGTGAATCCAAATAATTAACACTTTTAACAGTTTTTATTCAAATAGTAATTTGAAAATTTTTTAAAGAAATATTTCAACTCTTAACGTTTATATAAATTTTTTTATACTGAGAATAATATGTTAAAAAAATCTAGTTAGTGTTTTAATCAGAATAGTTAATAATTTTATGGTTAAAATATACCGTAAGTCCTTATACTTTTTGTAAATTTAAAATTTTTTCCCTATAATTTTATTTTTAGGAATTTAGTTCTATTTTTTAAATTTCAAAATTCAAGTCTAACTGTTAACACTGTTAAAATTATTTTATTAAATTTAAGTTATATTACAATGTCATTTTTTTGTTATATAACTATCAAGTGAATATTTTTTATTTCAAAATGTCACTTTAACAAATTTAACAGCGTTTACAATTGAACTTGGATTTTAGAATCTAAAAAGTATAGGGATAAATTTCAAATTTTTGAAAAGGACATGAACTTATGCCGAATTAAAGCACATAAACTAAATTGAAGATTAAAGTATAGTAAAGGGACCAAAACTAAAATTTTAACCAAGATAAACCCGATTTCAATGAAAACGTGTAAAAACCTGGAAATTTTATCCAAAAATTCCAGAAAAAGGTAGAGCCGATGGGGAGTCACTCAATCATCACCAGTATTAGCTCAGCCCCACCTTCACTCCCTCTCCGTTTTGTTCCGGAGGTCGTTGCATTCTCCGGCCACCTATCTCACCGGAAAACGAGAGGGCTCCTTCTCTATCCCCAGACCGCAAATGCATTCTCCAGTCCACTCCTCGTGCATGCTCCGGTAGTTTTTGCATTCTCCAAAGACCTGTTTAACCGGAAAAGGAGAGGATTAGAGGTGGTGACACGTGCGGGTGCCAACACCAGCAGCTACGTGTTCGCGGCAGTGTTCCCGCTCTCACTTCTAGCTATCACCATCTTTACTTCCATCAAGATTGCTGATAAGCTCGACGAAGACTTCCTAGAAGATGTAAGAGTCTAAAAAAATTCATTTATTTTTTTCCCTTTTTATGGGATTTTCGAATTATACTACTTTTTTGAATTGGATGCTTAGTTCTTTGGAAAACTTGAGTTTTTCTTGAAGTGGAAGTCTTATTTGGATTGCTTAATGAGGGAATTGGTAATCTCAAGAGTTTGTTATTGTAATGCCCATTAGGTGTTTGATAAAATTTCACAATGGTTCTGTTTTTGACATTCATTAAAATCTTTGGTGTAATACAGAAATCTCAGTCCATACCCCAAACGTGAAAACCTGATTCGATTTAGCTGAATTCAAGCTCCACTCTATTCGATTTGATCATAAAAATCAATAATCCAAGCTTGTCCAGCTTGAACTTAAATTCATCCCAACTTAAACTGACCCGAACTAGAAATAATACGATTCCAAACCTATAATGACTTGACATGAAATATCTGAACCTCAAACCTGATTTACTTGACCTCAAAATAATCCCAACCTGAAATTGATTCGAACTTAAAATGATTCCAATACTTGATTCATGGTTTTTTTTAATGCAGATCTCTATAAATCAAGCAGTAAAGGAGGCAGAGGACGAGGGTGATGATGGTGATGATGGTGGTGATGATGATGCTATTTCATTGGAGGAAATAGTGCAAGAACCAGTGCTTCCACGTACTCGAAATCGGCCCAAGAGGGAAGTGTAAACATCCAATTTCATAATTTGTATTAATTGTATAATTCTTTTTCTGACTGTAGATTAAAACTCATAGAAAGTGCCATTGAACAATGTAAATTTCCCCTTTTGAGAGGGAGAGGGGGGGGACACATTGAGCTCACTTTGGTTGCTGTTGGAATTTTGTCACATAGCATGTGAATGAAGAAAACAAGTATTGAAAGCTTTTCCTCTGTTTAGGAGTCTGATTCGGTTTAACTTCAACATTAATAAAATTTAATGTAATTATCGGATAATGATGCAGTATATGATTTGATTGAAAGGGAGGGGTATTTTGGCTTGAAAACTTATATTTGTTAATGTTAGGCCAAATATGTTCTTTATTTATAAATATAAATAAGTAGATTAGTAATGTTTTGGTAATGTTGGCAAAGATTGAGTGCTTGGGATCTTAAGTGTTTAGGTTTGAGTTCTATTATGTGTATTTACATCTGTGAGTTCTTAGTCTAGGTTTTATTCTGGTTTAAGTCCCATTATTGGATACTAAATGAGAAAATGGTGCAACTGCAATATATGATTTGATTGAAAGGAAAGGTTATTTTAGCTTGAAAAATCATATTTGTTAATTTTAGGCCGAATATGCACTTTGTTTATAAAATATAAATAAGTAGATAAATAAGGGTTTGGTAGCATTGTCAAAGATTGAGGGGTTGCCGGTTTGGGATCTTAAGTGTCTAGGTTCAAGTCCTATTGTGTGCGTTTATATGTGAGTTCTTAGTCTAGATTTTATCTCACCATGTGTAATTGTCGGATACAAACTAGAATGGTGCAATATATGATTTGATTGAAAGGGAGGGACATTTTGGTTTGAAAATTTTGTATTTGTTAATTTTAGGCCGAATATGCAATTTGTTTATAAATATAAATAAGTAAATGAGTAACGTTTTGGTAGTGTTGACAAAGGTTGGGGCCTGGGATCTTAAGTGTCTAGGTTCCAGTTCTATTATGTACATTTACATGTGTGCTTTTTTGATCTAGATTTTATTTTGGTTTGAATCCCACCATGGTTTGAATATATTCTGAGTATCAATTCGTCCATTTTTTTTCATATAATAGTTTGATTCTAGTTGTAGTTATACAAAATTGTTGATTCTATTTGTGCTTGTTGTAGTTATAGGGATTACTTGTATTTGCTAATTATACTTGTACCATCGAAAAATGAAAGTAGGATAATTTGGTCCTAATGCAGGATAATTTGATGCTTAAGGAAGTTTGGTCACTTTACTGTGTTCAAATTTAAGATTTAGGCCTTACACTTTAATTTAATATAATTTGGTCCTAATTTATAGGGGTGAAGCCAACTTATTTTTTTGAGAGGGCAGAATTAAGTTACATATTTTTATGAGGACTAAAATGTAATTTTATCATTTTATTAGTTTATAACTTTATAATTTTATTTTTAGGGGTCTAGAACCCTTGTCAAGCCATCGATAGTGGCTTTGTTAATGCCATTAGTTAGCTCAAATGTTTAATACAACTATTTCGATTAAAATGCATATTTGGATCTTTACTTAAAAACATTTATTTTCAATTCATCTTGCTAGCATGATTTTTGTTTTACTTTATTCTTTTGTGTTGGAATGTGTGGTTTTAAGAAAAATCTATCTTAATATTTTTAATAGAAATAATTATGAACTTCAACTATTTAGACTAATAATGATATAAAAATAAAAGAAATTAAAATTATGTCAAATTAAAATATATAAATTAAAATATCAAATTTGAGCATAGTAAAAAGATCACAACACCATGCATAAATGCTTAGCATAATTAAAAAAAATATTTTATTCTTTTAAATTTTAAAATAATGTTTATATTTCCTTCTTAATGTAAAATCGACTTTCAAATTATACCTCCTTTTTTACTAAAGTAATTAAAGTTTTTTTTTTAGTTAAAAGTGGTACTTGAACTATTAATTTAATTTCATTTTACCCTAAAACCCGATACCATCCAATAAGAACATGAACATCATATATTTTTTTTGGCTAAAATGAGATGAAATTAATAGTTTAGATACATTTTTTTATTAAAAAAACTTTTAGGTACTTAAATGAAAAAAAAACAGTATAATTTATATGCAACTTTGTAATTAACCCTAAAAAATAATACCATTGTCGTCATGTAAGGGGATTAGTGAGAGTTGTAATGTGTTTATACTTTGAGCCGAACTTATGTAATATTAATACATTTTATATTTGTCTAAATCTGATTCGGCTCATATTTACTAAAATTTGCTTATATATGTGAATGGTTAACCTAGATCAATTTTAGATCACCATATTATTGTTTAATTTTTAAAAAAAAGTATTTATGTAATTTTAATTTTAATATTTAATAATTTTATATATTTATCATTTATTAAAACTTTAAATATATGCAACTTAATATATTTTTTTAAAGAGAGGAACCCATTTACATCGGTGTAAAAATAGAGTAGTTTTACACTCTTTCATAACCTTTTACATAATTAATATTTTAACGATTCAACCATTGAATTTATCAATATAATTTTACTAGTTGTGCATGTAAATTTTTGAATCGATTCAATATTTCTTTCACATTGAATAAAAAAGTGTATATACTAATATTAATTGAATGATTGAAAGTTTTTTACATAAAAAAATAGTTAAAAAATTTTGTTTTACCTCAAATTTGACATTCATAATTTATATGAATGGAGCATAAAATAAGATAGTTGTATTACTAAAATATTAATACTATAAGAAGTTACGGAAGTGTGTAAAGTGTAAACCTACACCAATATAAGTGGATCCCTCCTATTTTTTAATATTTGCATTATAGATTTAATTTTTATATATTATAAATTACATAATATAATATAAACTTAAAAAATAGGTTGGGCTAAATTGAACTCGAATTTTGAATATTTAAATTCGAACATAATCTATATTTTAAATAAACTTATTTTTTTAAGTCAACCTCATTTTTAAAGCTTAAAATCTTATACAAAATATTTCAAATTTCGTACGAATTTTCAGACTTGAACCAATAACCCCGCACTCGAACCGGTGTTACCACCATTACCATTGCCTTCATAATTCATCAGCAAACTTTTTACAATGGTGACGATGATGATGGGTTTTGATAGGTGCATGTTAATGTTGTGTAATACAGATGCTGCCTGCCTGTCATGTACATTTTGGTATTCTGAAAATGACAATCATTTTGCCCTTTCTTGGCTTTATCTTTTTATATGTTCAGAATCAAGTAAAGGATGCATGTGAAATGTCTTATCATGCTTTACTGCTATCATATTGGAATTTTCTAATTTTGTCCTTCAAAATTGAACTTCAATTTTAATTTAATTTTTAAACCATTCAATCAACCTCTTTCGTTTGTTAGATTTGGCATTGAATGTGTATCTGGATTTGTCGTGAAGCATATTTAAAATGTATAATTATTTCATGAATAATTTGATTTTATTGGTAGAACTTGAGATAATTTTCAACAATTTTAGAGGTTTGATAGAGAATTTTTTCAAAAAGTGAAAATTTCTAAAAATATTTCCAATATAGTCCACCATTGATTTTTTTTAATGTGTTACATCCAAGCCATTCATGTGTTGGTGTTATGCACATGTTTTCAATTTGATTCATGTGTATTAAATGGACTCCACATCAAATTTGAGTTGATATTTAACGCTAAAGCTAATGGAAAGACTTAATTGATATAATTAGAAACAAATCTAAGGGAGTTGACAATGGCCTTAGTCTCTCATAAATGATAAATTTACTCTTAAGTCCTTGGTCTCTCATAAAGTTACAAAATTATAAATTAATATGATTATAAATTTATGGTTTAATTTAGACCTCCAAAAACTTTTTTCCCTTCATCCCCGAATACGATGTAGATGTTGTAACAAATTCTTAGCTTCATCTCTGATTACAAATAATGATTGAATGTGGAAATATGATTAGCATTGCATGGAAGTTTCAAAAAATGAAAAAATTAAACTCGTGTTGCAAACAAAGCTACAATAAGAGTGATAAGATTATTGTTTATTGAAATCATGAAATGTGATGTGATGTGATAGTTACTCACGTTATCTTTTAGATATGTGGTTGGGAATTCGATCTCTATTAATGAGATTAAAATATATTTCAGAGAGCACACTACCCTTACCCCTCTCCTTTCTTTGAAACTTTACCAGAGGGAGAAAGGACAAGGTAAACAATTTGGAGGGGTAAATGTTAAAGTCATAATTAATGCTTGCTGGGGGAAGAATTAAAACTATGAAAACTGAGCAACACCATGTGAAGCAGTACCTGAAAATAAAGGCAAGCACTTTGGGCCTACATTTTGGGATTGCCGAAAGGACTTTGTATAATTTCACCTGTCCTTTGAAAAATAAAAACTATGTTTTATGACAATTCCTCTGCAAATTTTGCCCCACATTTACTTCAACCTTTTTATTTTCCTATATAATTCAAAGTTAATCTCGAAAACTCAACTCAATTAATTTAAATTTGAATTCGATTCAATTTAATATTAAGAAGTTAGTAACCTTAACTAGATACTAGAAGCGAATTTAGAAATTTTTTTAGGAGAGCCGACATTAAGTTCTACATTTTCTAGCATTTTTTAAGGGACAAATTATAATTTTATCATATATTAACCGAAGATTTTATAAATTTTGAGGACTAAAGCAACAATCTTAAAATCGTAAATCTGAAATGATATTAACCCATAATTAAACCAAACCTGAATTAATTCGACCCGAAACCAACTTTTTTTTTTATTATTTCTCGTGCAATTCAAAGTTGATCATGATATACATATGGAATTTGGGTAAGATCATACATATGTGCATCTTGGTTCACTTGATATGATGAACTTTGGTTAAAACTATCCATGAATCCACCACAAGCAACTAGGAACTCACCTAAACCCGTCATGGTAAGCCGGTCAAGTTCCGTACCAGCAACACCAGTTGAGTAGTTCGCAGCGTACCGAGCCAAACGAGCTCTCGCAAGGGCCAAATCGTGTTGAAGCTCGATCATCTTCCTTTGCAACAAGGCTATGGCACCTATGCAACCATAGACAGGGTCACGAAGCCTTGCCTCAGCTTCGTAAACCAAGGAGTTCACGGTGTCCTCACGCTGTTCTTCGGGAACCTCGATCAAGATCTTGCTGACGTTGCTAGCTCCGAAAACTTTATGGACCTTCGTGAATTTCTTCGGCTCGTCGGACCGGAAATAGGGTGCAAAAATGCAGGTGGGACTGCACCTCCTTTTCAAGAGCTTGCAAGCTGCACAAGAGGAAGTGGAACGTGGCTCATGGCTCCTCATGGCTTCATATGAAAACAACTACAAAGACTATATATCTTCAATATCTTATCTCTTATAAAACTACCATTTAAATAGACCATAGCTTTATAAATAGCAAAATTGTAACACTTTTAGACGTTATATAAATTTATGAAATTTTAAAAATATATTGATCGATTTAGAGGTGAGATTGGTTCGATTGAGTCGAGTTTTTTGAATTTTTCGAATCTCTTATTGTAATTCGGTTCAATTCTCGATTTTAGAATTTTTTTTTGAAAAAATGAACTTTGTTTTATAGTTTTTAGATATTATTTCGTAAAATTCTAAAGTCTTGTTGTAATTCGGTTCAGTTCTCGATTTTATTTCGTAAAATTCTAAAGTCTTCTTTTTTTTATAAATATTTCTAAAAAAATAATTTTTCAAGTAAATAAAAATAATAAACAAATTTTATTTGGTATGTTTAAAAATATTTTTATATACATATTTTAAATTATTTTCACTATTTTAAATATAAAATATTTATTTTTAATTTATAAAAATTAAAATTAATTATGAATTAAATAAAAATAACATTCAGTTTGGTTCGAGTAACCATGATTTTTTAAGTTTTATTTCATAAATCGTCTAAACATCTCGTTTCAGGTTGATTTTTTTTCTTGCACAGATCTAGGTCAATTAGCTCTGTTAGTTAGAGAATTGTGCTAATAACGTAAAGGTGACAAATTTAAGATCTGTATGAACTATAAATGATTTTTTTTTGTAGTCAAGAACGAAGCCACGAACTTGCACGGGTCATAATTCTTTTTTTTTACCTTTCCGTCAAGGATGAAGCCGAGATAGATACGAGTATGGCCCTTCCTTGATTAAATGGTACAATTAAACTTTTAATTCCTTTCAAAATTTACTCAAAATTTGACATGTATAATCTAGTGAATTAATATTAAATATGATAACCGGTTAAAATATTAATCATAAAAACGTATGAACATGTGCAAAACTACTTTAATTTTATATTAATGTAAGTAAATTATTCCTTACTAAAATATTAGTATTGAACATAAATATATATCACTCAATACATTCAAAATTTTATTTTCCAAGCCTCCTTTAGATCTTAGCTTTAAATGCAAGTCTGTTATAAAGTTATTTTTTGTTATATGATTATTAAATATTTTTTTAATTTTAAAATATCACACTAATAAAATTTAACATGATAATTTTAACGATATTAACAATTGGACCATAATTTTAAATTCAAAAAATAGCGTAACATAATTTTAAAAATACTTTTTAATTTGATTTTGATTATAAATACAATCACAAAATATGAGGCTACAAAAATCTTGAAAACATCTAACTCTTGAAAAAAAGAACACAAAAGAAATTATTTTATTTTTACAAATGGTAAAAAGTGGGGGCTAGAAATAATTGTTGATGGGGGCACCATTATAAATATTTATTGGTGAGGTTTGGTTGAGAAATGATTTTTTTTTAGGTACATTTGGCTTAGAAATGATAGTTCATAAGATTATATACATATAAAGATTGATATATTCATGTGATTTGAAAGAAAAGCACTTTCACAATAAAAGCATTGAGCTCTAGAGTGGTTGCTAGGCCCTTTTTCATCCCCACCATGGAAACCTAAATACTCAACATAACATCAATTAGGAACCCATATGCATTGTCACTCCCTCTTTTCCTTTCTGATATAAAAAATATTTTTGAATATTATGGTCTAAATGGAAAATGTCTCGAGTTTGAATATTGTAAATAGAACTAGTACAATTTAACTTTAAATATAGTTGGAATTAGGGGTGAATAAAGAGGATCGACAGACAGTTGTCTTGGTCTCTTAAAAAATGAAAATTATTTACATGGTACTTTTAATTTTTATGAATTAATATATTAGTAAAATTGTATTCTATCCCCCTTAAGGCCTCAAACAAATTATACTTTTAGGTATTTATAGATTAATAGTGGAAAGAAAAGATTGGAATTCTTTGAAAATAAGGTTCTTTTCTCTAACAAAGATTTTTTTTTCTTTAATTGTGGATTTTATTTTCAATTTTTTTCCACTTTAAATTTAAAGGACATCTTTGGTGTAGTCAATTTCTCAACCCTACAATTTTAAATTCAATCATAAAGTTTTTTTTTTATCTTTTATAAATGCATGAAACTAAAGGCTACGGCTATCACTTTTTTTCTCCTTTTCTTTTTTATTTAATGGATGAATTACAAATTTGAAGTAACTAAGTTTAGATAAAAATTTGTTGTAAAGGTATGTATAAGTATACAAAAAGAGATGTTTGAATAGGGTTTTTTAGGTCAATCTTGAGTTATTTACATGAGTTTCTTCAGACTTAAACCCAAATTTAAAGGTTTTTTTAAACTGAGATCTCGGATTGACTCATAACCACTTGTATTAAGAACTAAAATAGCAACATTATTTAACACATTCAAAATTGAAAAGTTAAAAAAAAGTTTAAATAGAAAATAAGAATATTATATTTACATCAAATTTATAATATAATATAATATAAGTTTAAAAGTTTTTGTTTCTATAATTAAAGGTAAGTAATTAACATACCTTTTTTGTAACACCCAAAACTTAATTTAGACGTTATGGTCGGATCTTGAAGTTACACTATGTACTCGAAAACTAGATTATTTGCTTTCTAAACCATTGTTTGTAAATTTTTTTGCAAAAATTCATTTCTAATTATTTATTACAAACTTAACTATAGTCTAACAGGTATTTTTCAAAACATTCATCTTATTTTACAAAATAGAAAAGTTGAATCATTATCTTGGTTACCTTTCAGAAAACTTAATTAATAATTTGTTTTGCAACGGAAAATCTATCATTTTGTTTATTTGTGAAAACAAATGTCAAATTTATATTCTAGAAAAACATATAATTTGTTGAGGGTAATTGCTGAAAATGTCAAAATAAAATCTAAAAGAAAGTCCAAAAGTTCATAAAGTACAAATAAAATTTATGTTAATTGACATATGCAAAAGACCAATCTGAGCTCCTTAACGCCGCCTATTCCTAAGTCCGCGAATTACATGAGAAGATGAAATGGATGAGCTATGAAGCTCAGTGTTTAACTTAACTCAAGCATAAGTACAAATAATACAATAAACAAATCAGAATATCACAGAGTATTTCATCAAATTCAGATGAGCAAAATTAAGCATGCATGGTTATGTCAATGTAATATTTCCAAACATAATGCAGATTATTCAGAAAACTTCCTACCCAACTTTGCAACACACCAATTAGAGTTCCCCAGAACTTGTTCATCCAAAACACACCAATAGATAATTGTGAACAAAGCCACCAAAATTAATGCAGATAAACTGTCAAAATATGTGGTCATGCCACCATATTTGCAGTCAAACTGCTAGGATAGATATGTGGTCAAACCACTAGATAATGTAGATAATTAAATTGTCAGAACTTCCTCCTTACCATACCATCCCAACCCCATGCAATATGACATGACATGCAAATACGAAATCAGAACAAAAGAATGTAGAACATGCATTTTTTTTATAAAAAAAAACAAGAATCAGTAGGCATGGGATTCCATGCTTTACAGAACAAATGTGTCAGATATTAACCATACCAAAACAGTTTTGCCATAATGTCACATGCATAATCATATAACAAGTTCATATACAGTTAGAATAACATACTCAAATGTCTCGCGCTCATATATGAACATAGTAGAACAAAAACATGCCAACAATAAGTATGGATTTATAGATCAGATTTACAAAACTTAGCATATTTTCATAAATTATACTTACAACACTAACATACCAGACTATTACTTCATAACCATTTTTTTAGATACAAAAAGATTGTTATTCCAAAACCTATATTCGAACAAGTCTGCCCGAGGTGGGCTTATATGTCTGTGTGGCCCACACGCCCCAACCTATTAGGCCCGTGTGACCCACACGGCTGGATACATGACCAACATGCCCATGTGGCTTGCACAGTCGTGTGACATCGACTGGCAGAATCGATTTCGCACAGTTTTACGAGTTTTTGAGTTTGGGTCACACACCTGATTACTTCCGAGATGTCGATAGAACAGCAACACACCAAATTCTGTACATAAGACATCCACAAACAATCAATTAACAACCACTTACAATGATTCAACCTAAACTTCCTAAAACATTCGGCCATTAATAGAAGGCATTCGACCTTCGTAAGCTAAATCATTGCAAACCAGCTCCTAAATTTATGTTTTGAAAACTTACCCTTGAAGAGAAAAGAAATTGCCAAAATCCTCAACTCGCCGGAAGTGTATAGCCTCACGATCCACCCCTAGCAGAATCGCAACCATAATTAAATCAACAGAATTTAATGGGGAAAATGCAATCTAGATGGCGACACGACAAAGATAAGGTGGCAATGAAGAAACATTAGCAAGAGACGACAACAAAGGAAGATGGTAACAAATGAAAGGAAAGGGAAAGAAAAACGAAAATAGAAAGAAAGAAAACGTTAGAGAAAACAAAAAATGGAAAGAATGGGGATAGTGGGAAGAGAACGGGAAGAAAAATAAAATTAGTTTGACCCACACATTGACTATTTGGGCGGCCCAACAGAACGAGAACAAAAACTAATTTAATTTTGGCAACGAAAAGATTTGAACTAGGGGCACAAAGGTAAACTAAAGCCTTACCACTAAACTAGCAAACTTATTATTATTAATAAACTAACAATAATAAAATATTACCCACATATAAACAACCAAATGAAGGAACAAAAAAAAAATTAAGGGAAGGAACATGAACATAGGACCTCAAACACTTGACAAAAATATTTAACTACTAAACCAAATCAATTTACATATTATGATTTTTACAACATTTATTCAAAAAAAGGATGTAACCACTCTTGGTTCACTAACCCCATTTCTACTAACTTGACTTTTGGGATGTAACACCTTTTTCTTTAGGAAAAGATGCATTCATTAAAAGAATAATCAAAAAGTAAGAACCATACAAGGACAAGGGATAATTGGATCACTAACTCGAGTAAGTAAGCTCACCTTATACACTCGACCCTACCGTCCAGCATCCTCTTATACATCACCATGCATAACGTTGTGTAAATTATCTAGAAACAAAGAGAGGGGGAACACGTCACATTCCATGTGGTTTGCATGTAACAAAGCTACACACCCTCTTTCTTTTTTATTCTTTAGTTTACATAAGAAAATAATTGCTAGATTTTTTTACCAATCCTTAGTTAATATATATTTATTTGGAAAGCAAATTCAAATTTAATAAATTTAATACATTTTTAATTTAGGTTAAAATTTGCTACAAGGCTATGCATTTTTAGTACATTTAGAATTTAGTTCTTTTACTTTTATTTTAGGAATTTAGTCTCTATACTTTTTAAATTTTAAATTTCAAGACAACTGTTAACACCATTAAAATTCTTCACTTAAATTCATTAGTATAAGATTTTGAAATTTTTAAAAAAGATACTCGTATAGTTGTCATGTAACAAAAAAATAACATTATAATGAATCTAAATTTATTAGAAGAATTTTAATAGTGCTAAATAATTTGATTTACATTTTTTAAATTCAAAAATATAAAAACTAAATCTCTTGAAATAAAAGTAGGAGGATTAAATTTTAAATATACAAAGAATACGGTAAAAGGATTAAATTTTAAATATACAAAGAATACAAAGACTAGATTCTTATTTAATTATATACAATTAAAAAAGACATTACTTAAATTTACTCAATCCACCAAATTTGATTATTGAAAATGTTATCAACACAATTTTACACTTGAGGAAAAGAAATAATCAAATCAACTTAAAATAGAAGAAAATATAAATTTATTTGGATAAAATTTGGGAATTTTTAATTTTAAATAAATAAAGTAGGGTTTTTTTAGCAATCAATGTTTGAAGGAATGAGTTAGAAAAATGTCATTTCAAAAAATTTGTGCGATAGGGAAAGGAGAAAAACAAAAGGGGACAGAGTTATGATAATGCTTCCAATTAGCCCACTTTTGTCTTAATGCCTGTCCTTTTCTCAAAACCCAATTTTAATGGGTACCATGTTAATGGTTGGATTAGGTCGGGTTGAGTATGATATTAATTTATTTTATATTTATTTAATTTTAATTTAATTTAAAATATGAGTCTAAAATTTTATCTAAATTTATTCGTATCTGTAAATAGATAAACCCAAACCCATTTAAACCTGTCCATGATATTTTTATTTTTATTTTGTAATTGGCTAAACCCAAGCCCATTTGTTCAAATTTCAATTAAGTCTTCGAACTTGGGCGGATAGCTTGACCTTTAAAAAAGTCTACACACAAACCATTAGATAGGTATAGGCTCGGATATCAAGCGGGCGATGATTGACACGCGAAAAAGGCTTGTGTTTCAAACAAGGGAAACGAGAAATGGGCCGGCCCAATAATTGTGAGAAGATCCACTTTGGATTGATATTTTCTTTTTCTTTTTTTAATTTAATGCTTTAAAAACTAAACTGATGGTAAAATATGTAAGACCACTAATTTCTGTTTCAATAAGTTCGATACATCAGTCTACCAATAAATAAATAATTATAAAAAATTATAAAGTTAGATTCTATCAGTCTCAAACGATTCACTCAAAAATTGATTCAACCTTTTTGTCCAGATTGGTATACCAATCAATTCCCGATCCAACCAATTTGACTAGACGGTCGAATATGGTTCCAACAACATTGCTCGAACTATGACTTAGGTTTTAAATTAGTAGTCAAGCTTCAAAACATTTTATTTGAATCTTCAAATACCGGTCAATTCTTGATTCAACCAATCTGACTAGACGATCCAATGTGGTTCCAACAACATTGCTTGAACTATGACTTAGGTTTTAAATTAGTATCCAAGCTTCAAAACATTCTATTTGAATCTTCAAATGATCAATATTGTATCAATTATGTCTTTCTTTTAACCTAGCCATTATCTCAAACGTTAGATGCCAATTGGAATACAAGAGCAATATATTTAACATACGTGGATCAAATTACAAACAAATATATACTTAACATGGACAATTTAAATTTGATAATTATAAAAAAAAGGAATAGTCCCCATAAATTTATTGATACTCCTTTTTTTTTAACCCGCCATATTTAAATTATCTATACTTTGTGGGTATCTAAATGTTTACAATTTGATCCATGTCTTTTAAATATATTGCCCACTAGAGACAACACCTAGGAAGGGGTGGCAGGGCCTTGGTTTTCCTAAAAATAAAACATTTCAATTCAGCCCCTTTAAAAATAATAAAATTACATATTAATCCATAATAAAATTACAATTTACACTCCCTCAAAAATCTAAAAAAATTGTTCAATCAAAATAAAATAGGATGGACCACCCCATGTTAGGCAAAATATGTCAACAAAGTAAAAACCTATTGCCCTCATCAAAATCTAGGCTTTCATTTCAAAGCAATAGAAAATAGTCAAAATTGGAGTTTTATTCTTCATGTATAGTCATATCATTTTCTCACACTACTTTTAAAAAAGAGAAAAGAAATTGGGACTCTTCATATAATTTATTAATATTTTGAAATTTGATATCTTTTAATTATTTTTAATATTTAAAACTTATGTATGTATGTAGGAGGGGTTCAATCTTCAAAATAATGTTATTGTATCAATTAAGTTATCCTGTTAGCATAATCGTTAATTTAAACGTTAAATATTATGTAAAGTGGAGCATCTTTAAAACATATACACGTCAATGCATAACAACAAATGGAAAGAGATAAGTAGAGTCTTAATCCCCATAAATAATAAAATTATTTTTTAATCTCAAACATTTATAATTCAATTTTAATTTTCTTAACATTTTCTGCCTTCGTCCCAAATTTTTGAAATTTTTAATTAAACTCAAAATTTAGTATTGATAAGATTATGTCATTTTCCTTTTTTTTTTCTTAATGTTCTGAAATACTTATGAAAATTTGTCTTGACATACTCTAAGCTGGCCTATATCTTACACTAAATCTTTTACATTTATACTAAAAACAAACAGTGATCTAAGACATAATTAAATTAATTGTCTGGTCTGATTTTGACAAAACAAAAAGCCAAATGGAATCTTCCAAAATTAGTTGAAGACTTAGTCCAAATTAAGAAACCAAAGTTGGGGCTTTTGTTTTTTATGTATTTTTTAATGTTTTTTTTATTCTTATTAGACTGCTAATCATATAATATTCAAATCATGACATATGACTTTCATGTAATGAAAATTCAATTCAACTTTTAAGAAACAATGGATTGCCTTTGTGAAATTATCTGACATTTTAGATTTGTTTGGTTTTTTTTTTTTCAACTCTATGAATGCTTTAGATGAATTCAGAATTTTTAATAGATTCAGAATTGAATAATAAAATTGAGTAAGAATGTATTAATTTATTATTTCGTCAGTTTTGAAAGGATTAAATATAATTTTTTTTATTTTTAAGGGTCAAAGTATAATTTTATTATAAATTAATTTTTAATTTAACCATTTTATAGGAGACTTAAATAGCAACTTTACCCTCGCTTGCTTCTTTTAAATTCACCCCTTCTATAGTGTGGTTGTTTGAATTGGATCTGATCAATTGGTTGAATTGAGAATCGATCGAAGTATTAATCTAGAGAAAGATATCAAACATATTTACTCATGAATTAATACAAATCCGATTGAATGGTGCTAGAAAAACCAATGGAAACAAATTTTTTTTGTGTATATATTATATGTAGACTTATATTTTTGGGGTACTCTCGTAAGAATCGAATCTTGATTGGAGTAATCTATGTCGATTTATATGCAATTTATGGCTACTACTAGTGGGCAAAAGTCAAGTTGAAAAGCTCAATAGTAGTTGTAAAAAAGAGAAATTATAGTTTTGATTCTTCAACTATGCTCAAATTCAGGATTTAGTCCCCATAATTTAATTTGGCATACTTTGATCTCTACATATATTTTTATAATATAATCGGATAATTTAAATAATTACCAGAGTTAATTATATTGATTAAAATATTGACATTTAGTAATCCGTCGAACTCTATGGTCCCAAAAATTAGAAAATTCTAATTATATCCCTATAAATGATCAAATTATAATTAATAAATATAAGGGAAAATTATGCTTCCCCATCAAAATGAAAAATATACTATTTAGTCCCTTCAAATATGATAAAATCATAAATTAATACATGATATAATATATATCTGACACCACAAAAATTTGTAATTCAATTTTGGTCTCCTCTAAAAACAATTTATGAATTCGTCGTCTATGATATGGGATCCAACAAACTAATTTATAGATGGCAACGAGTTAGGGCTAAATGAATTTTTGCCGCCTTGACTACAACCTTATATATATATATATCTATCCCCTGACATAAGCCAATCACGACCTGATCTGAAATCAAATATTAATTTACATGCTCGAAACCCAATTCAAAAAATTAAAGTTATACCCGACTTCGACCCAACTCAATATGCCACAATTATCTTTTATCAAATAAACTAATAATTATTAACTAACCATTTTAATGATACTATTAATTTTTTTCTAAGTATAATTATGCTAAATCAGAGTGTAATATAAATTTTATTATCATATATTTTAAACAAACATTATATATAAAAGGATATTTTGATAATTATCTTGAGATAAGGTTGGACGGGTGTAGCGACGTAAAAATTTTAGCTTGGCTTGGTCGCTAATTGTGGCGATTTATTGAAAAAAGTTTGAAATTTGACGTTTGATTTTTGAAATAAACAGGGAGTCGCCACCGATCCTTTTTCCTAGGTGTGATCGGACACCTATTAGATCTCTTATTAAAACAAATAAAAGGCTAAGTTTAGGTCTACATTAGAATCCAGAGAAAATTTAGGGTTCGGGAGTCGGTTACGCGCGAGGAAGGTATTAGCACCCTCGCGACGCCCAAAATTGGTATCTTATTAAACACATGTTGTCTTGATTTTCAAAAATACGAATTCAATTTGACATTTAAGTGTGATCCGATTGAAGGAAATGAGAAGTTGCAAGTTTTTTTGTTTTTTAGAAGGACGTCCCGTTTTTAACACGAGCCGATTAATTTCACCCAACATAGTGATGAAATCGATGACTTAATGTTAAAATCGGTACATTGCCTTATTCTTAAAATTAAAATGTAAAAAGTTTTTAAAATGATAGTAGAAAAAATCCAAGAATATTATTGTCAAAAAAAATGCGAATAATGATGTGAATAATAAAATATATAAAATATAAAATATTAAAATATCAAAATATTAGAATAATAATAATTAATATTGACAAATAAAAAATAAAATAGAAATAAATAAAAAATGTACATAATATATATTAGAAATAATAATGATGTTTAAAAATCAATACTATTAATAATACTACATCAATATGTACATATATAAAAAAAATAAATATGTGATAATATTAAAAATATGTACATAATATAGTGTTAAAAATACATACATAATATAGTTAAGATATATACATAAGATAACATGTAAATATATATATATAAATAATATAATATTAAAGATATATACATAAAATAGTATAATATATATATGTAATATAGAATTTAAAATATACCTAATATATTAAAAGAATATATATAATATAATATTAAGAAATATAATAATAACAAAAAAAGGAGAGAGAGGGAGAGGGTGGATGATTTTTGGCCACAAGGTCGGCCATCGTCCGGTCGCCGGACCGCCGCCGGCGCCACCGTACACGGCAGCCGGACCTCAAAAAAACTTTTTCGATAAAAATGGGTAAGCTTTCTCCTTTTATTTTTTTATTTTACTTTCGTATAAAAGAAACAAAATAAGATTGAAAGGAAAACAATAAGTAAACAAAGAACTTAAAATGAGAATAGACAAAGAAACCTCTTTTGCTTTGATCTTTGATTAATCTTAAAAAAAACTAGCTTTTCCAAAAACTAGCCTTCACAATAACTCTTCTCCTTGATTACTTTAAAAAGAAACCTCTCCAAAAATCCTTTACAATAACTTTCTCTCCCAAAAACTCTAAAAAAAAAATCCCCCCCCATATACAAAATATGAGAAGACTTATATAGCCATTTACAAAATATTTTTTTTATTGTTTATGTCTTCATTTGTAGGTACAAGTGGTGGTGGAGCAAGTGTGGCTAGTGGATTTGGTGGTGGAGAAGGTGTGGCTAGTGGAGTTGGTTGTGATAGCCCGAAATAGGGCCTAATCGGAATAGTGATTTCCTAACCACAAATCCGAAGTGAAATAGTTTAATTTTATAAATTTTTATTAGTTACTGATTGATTGAAATATTGTGTGAAAATATGGATAGGAAATTTTAATGCTTTAGTGCTTAATTGAATTTTTAGGACTAAATTGAGAAAAATGCAAAGTGTGTCTAATTAGTGATTAAATGACTTAATTGAATTATTGCATGAAATTGGAAGTGTTTATGTGGCAATTAGACCATAAATTAGTGTTATGGACACAAAAGGGTATTTCTAGAAAAATATCTAAGTAATGGGTCAAGGGCATTTTTGTCCAAATTGGGTAAAAGACAAAATAAAGAGAAAATAAGTGTCCATCTTCTTCAAAAAAATCAGAAGCTTGCTGCCGAAAGTTTCAGGTTACCATAGTTAAGGGTTTTGATTTTCCTAAGCTCAATTGTAAGTGATTTCTTGCCCCGTTTTTAATTATTTTCGTATTTTTATGCTTATTGAAGCTTGAATTTCATGTTTCTACTATTTAATTTAAATGAAATTAAAGTTTAAAAATTGACCCATTCATGATATAATTGTAAATTGATTAGTGATGTTAGATAATGAATGTTTGAAGTGTTAATTACAAGTTTTACTAGATGAATTTCAATGAAAAATGTTGAAAAAGGGCTAAATTGTGAAAGATGGTAAAGTGTGCATAAAGTTGTGATTTTGTGAAATTGAGGCCCGTTATGAGCATGAAATATGATTTAGTGAAGTTTGAAATTTAAGAATTTAGAGAATTTTATTTTTACGAGCTTAGGGACAAAAGTGGAATTTTTGAAAAGTTATGGGGAAAAATGTAAATGTGTCAAAATGTTGTGTATGAATTGTATTTGAATGGAATATTGATAAAATGTATTAAATTGTGTTAATATAGATCAAGAAAGAAGAAATAGTGCAAGTGATCGGGGAAAAGAGAAAGTTATCGACTAAATTACAAAAATAGTCGTTTTGCATCCGAGGTAGGTTATATGTAAATAATAGTTATATTTGTATAAATTGTGAATTATATTTGATATGTGAATTAATATTGAATGTGGAAGGAAAGTTGTTCATGAATTATTCAAGTGATAAAGTGTTGAAAATAAAGTGTTAAGTGTAAATTCCCGGCGGTTGAACATGAAAGTTGTTCATGAATTATTCAAGTGATAAAGTGTTGAAAATAAAGTGTTAAGTGTAAATTCCCGGTTGAACTTAGGAATAGAATTGGATACAAGTGACATGTCACTAGAGACCAGTGTTACAGTGTTACAGTGAGTCCCGGGTGCTGGGTGATCTAGCATGTGTTGCAGACACCTGACAGCTTGTGTGAGCAGACCCGTGGACATTTCCAGTGTTATTGATCAGTGGTAGCTTCGGCTACATTTCAGTGGTAGCTTTGGCTACATCCAGTGGTAGCTTCGGCTACATATCAGTGGTAGCTTCGGCTACATATCAGTGTGGCACTTATGTGCTAAATCTCTACGTATCCGTGTATATTCCAAGTGTTCAACGGGATTAATAATGAATTAAAGTGAATATGAAATGTTAAGTGTGAAAATGTATATGCAAGTGAATTGGTAAGATTGTGTATGTGTAAGTGATTGAAATTGCTAAGAAATGTTTTGATTAGTTATATGTTAAAAGTGTTAATTATTAATTGAGTAATTATTGTTTACATGTAACTTACTAAGCTATCTATAGCTTACACATCTCTTTCTTTCCTTTGTTTTATAGTGATTTGAACTTGATCGAATAGTGGACCGTCGGAGCTCGTATCACACTATCATAACCATCTCGGTATTATGTGCTTTTCAAAATGTTTAAACTATGGCATGTATAGAGTCTTAATCATTTTGAGCATGTCCAAATGATATGGCTAATGTTAGCTATTGAAGTAGTTATTAAAGAATATGTTTTGGAGTTATGTATGTTTAAATGGTAACTAATTCAAAGAAGCAGTTTCTTTGACAGCAGCAGTGACGTGAATGTGAAAAATCACCATAAATAGTATAAATGGAATTAGAGGGTGAATGATATATAGAATTAAAGCTTATCAAGTCTATTTTTACATGAAAGAAATGGTGTAGGCAAAGGAATTTTATATTTTGAGATATTTAAATTTTAGTGAGACAGGGTCAGAATGGTTTTTGAAGTCCCCTGTTCTAACTTTAGAAAATCATTATAAATTGTACAGAAATAATTATAGGTCATAATTTATATTTTCAGATTCCTTAGTGAGTCTATTTTCAAAATAAATTAATGGTAACCTTATATGAATTCTGTACAATTAGATATTTGATTTTTAGCGCCAAGAGGTCAGATCTGTCGAGCTTTGAAACAGGGGATACTTTAATGAATAAACTGTACTAATGTGCTAAGTCAAAAATTCTGAAAATTTTATGGTAAGTAGGAATATGAGTCTAGTTTCACAGAAAATTTACGGATTTAAATTTTGAGTTTCGTAACTCAAGTTATAATTAAATTAGTGACAGTTGCGCAGGTGGACAGTGTTGTTATGAACAGTGAATTTAATTTTAAAAGCAAATTTTTATGCTCCGAATCGGTAAGTTAAATTGGATGACATCTCGTACTCGATTCCGGAGACGGTATCGGGTAAGGGGTGTTACATTGGTGGTGGAAAAGAAGTGGCTAGTGGAGTTGGTGGTGGAAAAGGTGTGGCTAGTTGAGAAAAGTTTAAGTTGTGGGCTAGGTTTTTTATTTTGATTTGGGCTTAGGGTTTGGACCATTGGGGTTTTGATGTAAATTGGGTTTTGGGTAGTTAAGATTTTGGGTTTTGGGTTTAATTTTGGTGGGTTAGGTAAGGCTAAATTGGGTTTTGATGTAAATGGGCTAAAATTGGCCTACAACAGCTGCCCCTCTTTGCTTATTATCGTGTAACGAGAATAGAGCAAAGATATAAAGAAAGGCCAATTTTGCCCGGTCTTGCTAAGTATGGACTTCTTTGGTGCTCTTCTCATCCAGGTAGTCTCTTTCCAGTCCATCGCATCTTGTAGCTTTGGTTCAATCCACTGCAAATTCGGAGATATGCCTTATAGCTTCAATCTGTTCCAATGTAATTCAATATGCTCTTCTATCGCTTCAGTGAGATAAGGTTTTGGGTCTTCTCTTCTGCCACTTTAGAAAGGCAAGATCTGATATCCTCAATCAACTCCACTACAACTTCAGGGAGACAAAATCTGGTGTCTTCAATCAGCTCTAATATTGATTCTTTACTCGGCATGTGATCCTGAGCTCAACTCATTTCTCGCAATATGAATTGACTCTGTAAAACTAGACATTAAAAACAGAAATTGAAAATAGCTCAGCACGTGAGCCAAGGCTCAACTCACCTCTCGCAAAAGTAGATTTTGAAAATACCTCGACATGTAAACCCAAGGCTCAACTCACATCTCGCAATATGAGTTGATTTTTGAAAAGCAGAAATTGAAAACGCCTCAGCGTGTGACCCGAGGCTCAACTCACCTCTCGCAATATGAGTTGATTTTTTTGAAAAGCAGAAATTGAAAATAGCTCAGCGTGTCCTGAGGCTCAATTCACCTCTCGCAATATGAATTGAAAAAAATACCACAGTGTGTAATCTGAAGCTCAACTCACCTCTCGCAATATGAGTTGATTTTTTTTAAAAACAGAAATTGAAAATACCTCAGCATGTGAACCGAGGCTCAACTCACCTCTCGCAATATAAGTTGATTTTTTTTTGAAAACAGAAATTGAAAATACCTCAACGTGTCTTAAGGCTCAACTCATTTCTCGCAATATAAGTTGAAATTTTTTTTTTTGAAAACAGAAATTGAAAATACCTCAACGTGTCTTGAGGCTCAACTCATTTCTCGCAATATAAGTTGAATTTTGAAAACAGAAATTGAAATTACCTCAGCGTGTCCTGAGGCTCAACTCATTTCTCGCAATATGAGTTGATTTTTTTTAACAACAGAAATTGAAATTACCTCAGCGTGTCCTGAGGCTCAACTCACCTCTAGCAATATGAGTTGATTTTGAAAAACAAAAATTAAAAGGCTTAACTCACCTCTCGCAATATGAGTCATTTTTTTTTAAAAACAGAAATTGAAAATACCTCAACGTGTCTTGAGGCTCAACTCATTTCTCGCAATATAAGTTGAATTTTGAAAACAGAAATTGAAATTACCTCAGCGTGTCCTGAGGCTCAACTCATTTCTCGCAATATGAGTTGATTTTTTTTAACAACAGAAATTGAAATTACCTCAGCGTGTCCTGAGGCTCAACTTACCTCTAGCAATATGAGTTGATTTTGAAAAACAAAAATTAAAAGGCTTAACTCACCTCTCGCAATATGAGTCAATTTAAAACATAAACTAAAAATACCTCGGCGTGCCCCGAGGCTCAACTCACTTCTTGCAATATGAGTTTATTTTTTAAAAAAATTAAAAATACCTCAACGTGTCTTGAGGCTCAACTCATCTCTCGCAATATGAGTTGATTTTCCTTGGAAAGCATGAATATTAAACATCAAAATACCAAAACCAGTCCTTTGGTAGAACTCGGGTATCTTTTCCTTTGATTCAGTGCGACTCTCATTCAAGATTTCTTGCTCTGTTGGAGTACCTGTATATGCCATGCATGATGTCATCATGATATGCACATGTTTGTCTTAAATGCCTTTATGCCTACATGATTATGCAGTGCTCCTTAAGCATATTGGTCGTATGTCATTTTCGCCATGATTGTTGAGGATTTGCGTTCATTGCTTTGATTCTCGACCTTCTCTTCAGGCCTCATACCTGTCTTCGAGCTTTACGAGTAATCGACGTTTCTCAGATATCACCCTTTTGCCCTTGGTTAAACTTTGTTCTTGCTTTGAAGATCTTGCACTTATCGAATTCTTATCCGGGTAATGCTTGACATTTCTTTTGTTTAGAGTATGTCATTTCACTATTTATCATTAAATAAACACATAATGAGATGCATGAAAATGGTCAGGTAGGGACAAAAAGGACATCTCATATTCCTTTATTTCAAATGTGGCAAACAAAGAAAGTTAACCAATGAGATTAAAAATGTCAAAAAAGAAAGAAAAGGTCGTATTCAACGGATACAAATGCTCTAGATATTCAACACATGAACTCTTCCACGTTCCTCAATCAATAATCTTTTCGAGCATGGCTTCTTGCGTAGAAAATTTCGAGCTTTCAGAAGTGCTTCAAATACTGTAGTCTCACTACTTGACCTATCGTTCGACCGCCAGGTTTGTTTCATTAGGACGCCCTCTCGGGTTTTCATCCTAATCTTTTTGTACTAATCAAGACGCCCTTTTCGGGTTTTCGCCCTGATCTATTTTTTTTTCTTTTTTTTAGATGCCCCTTTTCGGGTTTTCATCTTAAACATAATATTTCTTCACCGCATCTGAATTCACCGGATTCGGTAACTCCTTCCCATCCATCTCGGTAAGGATTAAAGCTCCTCCTGAGAATGCCTTTTTTACAACGTATGGTCCTTCCCAATTTGGTGCCCATTTTCCTCGCAGGTCTTTTTGTATTGGGAGAATCTTTCTCAGAACGAGTTCTCCTTCATGGAACTCTCTTGGTCGTACCTTCTTGTCATGGGCTGCGATCATTCTCTTTTGGTACATTTGCCCATGACAAATTGCCCTTAGACGTTTTTCTTCAATGAGGTTCAACTGATCATATCGAACTCGAACCCATTCTGCTTCTTCTAACTTTGATTCCATCAATACTCGCAGAGAGGGGATCTCAACCTCGATAGGTAGCACAGCTTCCATTCCATAGACTAGAGAGAAAGGAGTTGCTCCCGTAGATGTTCGCACAGATGTGCGATATGCAAACAAAGAAAATGGAAGTTTCTCGTGCCAATCTTTATATGTCTCAGTCATTTTCCCAATGATCCTCTTAATGTTCTTGTTAGCTGCTTCAATAGCCCCGTTCATCTTTGGGCGATAGGGCGAGGAATTATGATGCTTTATTTGGAACTGCTCGCACACTTCTTTCATCATCTTATTGTTCAGATTCGTGGCATTATCTGAGATGATTCTTTCAGGCAAACCATATCGGCAAATGATTTCCTTTTTCAAAAACTTGCACACTGTAGTCTTCGTCACATTGGCAAACGAAGCCGCTTCAATCCATTTTGTGAAGTAATCGATAACCACAAAAATGAATCGATGTCCATTTGAAGCTTTTGGAGAAATTGGCCCTATGACATCAATGCCCCACATAGAAAAAGGCCACGGAGAAGTCATGACATGAAGGGGTGAGGGGCTACATGAATTTTATCGCCGTAGATTTGACATTTGTGGCATTTTCTGGCAAAATTGATTCAGTCACTTTCCATTGTCAGCCAATAATAACCGAGTCTCATGATCTTTCTGGCCATATTGAAACCATTGGCATGCGTTCCGCAAACTCCCTCATGGACCTCTTCAAGTATTTTTCTGGCTTCAACATCATCCACACATCTCAAAAGCATCTGATCCTATCCTCTTTTATACAGGATATCCCCATCAAGAACAAATCCCGCTGTCATTCTTCTAATTGTTCTTTTATCGTTCTCATTCGCTTGTTCGGGATACCTTTGATTCTTGATATATTCTAAGATATCATGGAACCAAGGCCGTCCGTCTACTTCTTTCTCAATACCACAACAGTGTGCAGGGACCTCGTATATGCTCATTTTGAGGGGCATTATTTCTGCTTCTCTACTTGCTTTGAACATTGAAGCCAAAGTGGCTAGGGCATCAGCCAGTTGGTTCTCTTCTCGTGGGAAGTAATGAAAAGTTATTTCTTTGAATTCCTTGATCAATCCAGCCACTAAATCGCTGTACTTAATCAATTTTGAGTCCCTCACTTCCCATTCTCCACGGATTTGGTAAATCATTAGGGTTGAGTCCCCGTACACCTCCAAGATCTCGATGTTTCGTTCGATAGCTGCACGGAGCCCCATGATACAGGCCTCATATTCTACGATATTATTGGTATAGAAGAAGTTCAGTCTTGCAGTGAACGGATAATGATTCCCGTCTGGTGATACCAGGATTGCTCCAATTCCATGCCCTAAAGCATTTGACGCACCATCAAAGCACATCTTCCATGACTTCTCTTTTGATGACTCGGATTCTATTTTTGTGATGCACATTAAGTCTTCGTCTGGGAAATCGAATCTTAAAGGCTCATATTCCTCTGTCGTTCGAGTTGCTAAGAAGTCAGCTATTGCGCTCCCTTTTATTGACTTCTGACTTACATAGGCAATGTCATATTCCGAAAGGAGGAGCTGCCATCGTGCCATTCTTCCTGATAGTGCCGGCGATTCCATAATGTATTTTATTGGGTCCAGCTTTGAAATTAGCCATGTCGTGTGATACAACATATATTGTCTGAGTCTCCGAGCTACCCAAACCAGAGCGCAACAATATTTCTCAACGGACGAATATTTTGCCTCATATTCAGTGAACTTTTTGCTGAGGTAGTAGATCGCCTTTTCTTTTCTCCCTGACTCATCATGTTGCCCCAGTACGCAACCCATTGAGTTTTCAAACACGGTCAGGTACAAAATTAAGGGTTTTCCAGGGGTCGATGGTACTAGCACAGGAGGATTAGACAGATACCGTTTTATCTTATCGAAGGCCACTTGGCACTCTTCGTTCTATTCTCCCGGGTTATGTTTTCGAAGGAATCAAAAAATTTGGTCGCATTGGTTGGTAACTTGAGCAATGAATCGAGCAATGTAATGCAACCTCCCTAAAAATCCCCTGACTTCCTTTTGTGTGCGCGGGGAGGTAATTCTTGGATGGCTTTTATTTTATCTAGATCAACTTCGATACCTCTTTCACTGACAATGAAGCCTAGCAATTTTCCCGAGGTAGCCCCGAATGTACATTTGGCTGGATTAAGCTTTAGCTGAAACTTTCTCAGCCTTTCGAACAACTTCTTGAGGTTCATTATATGTTCTTCTTCTCCTCGAGATTTAGCAATCATATCATCGACGTAGACCTCTATTTCCTTATGCATCATGTCATGGAATAATGTCACCATAGCCCTCTGATATGTTGCCCCAGCATTCTTTAACCCGAATGGCATCACCTTGTAGCAGAACGTTCCCCACATTGTTATGAAGGTAGTTTTCTCCATATCCTCAGGGGCCATCTTGATCTGATTATACCCCGAGAATCCATCCATGAAAGAAAACAATGAATATTTTGCTGTGTTGTCCACCAACGTGTCAATATGTGGCAAGGGAAAATTATCTTTTGGGCTTGCTCGATTCAGGTCATGGTAATCCACGCACATTCGTACTTTTCCATCTTTCTTTGGTACCGGGACTATGTTAGCCACCCATTCTGGATATTTGGAAGCTTGTAAGAAACCCGCATCAAATTACTTTTTAACCTCTTCTTTTATCTTTAACAGCATCTCAGGTCTCATCCGTTTTAGCTTTTGCTAAATGGGTTTGCATTCTGGTTTCAGTGGGAGTCTATGGACTGCTACATCTTCATCCAATCTTGGCATGTCTTGATATGACCATGCAAATACATCTTTGTACTCGCGGAGTAAAGCAATCAAATTATGCCTGGTGTCCTCTGAAATAGAGGTCCCAATTTTCACTTCTTGCTTCTTTTCTTCAGTTCCCAAGTTTATTGTTTCAACAGATTCTTGATGAGGCAAAATCTGTTTATCCTCTTGTTCCACCATTCTTAGCAAGTCAGGAGACGAGACATAGTCTTCAGCATTTTCTTCGGCTTCGAATTCTCCTAAACAAACAGCCTTCTCAAAATCGATTTCAGGACTCGTAACGGGTTTGTTCATGCCATTGATATCTGAGCACCTGAAATTTGAATGGAAAAGGAAACTATAGAGGAGCATCAAAGTATTGGGACCAACAAGCATAATATTATGGCATGATGTGAGATATATGCAATGATTGGCTGAGAAAAGAGGGAAAAATTATGAAGTTAATGAGAATGAAAAGACCATGACAAAATGCATCTCATTAATGTTCACTTAAATGATAAAGAGCAAATCATAAGCTCTAGCAAAAAAATCCCTACTATTACTTAGGGATACACAAAAAGAAGAGCGTTAACTTTAAGTATTACTCTGGAGAAGACTTAGAAACTTCAAGGAGATCCACAGCAGTCCAATTGTTCAAAACGAATCCAGGGGGATAAGGGCGTATCATTGAAACATTTTTAATTGCATCATTTCCTTTGTCAATGACATTTATACTGATATTCTAAAGACCCCTTTCAATTAATACCAGCGTGCTTCTTAGATTATCTTGCCCGGGGTATATCATTCCTGCAAATGTAAATGTTTTTAACAAAAGAGGGTACGTTATAGGCTCCCATTCTAATTCTCGGCCTAAGGATCTTACAATCCGCCTTTCTCGATCTTTCTGTAATTGTTTTCTTCTTTGTTGCATGTCTAGCTGGAACCCCAAACCGTATCGGGCCTTGTGGTGCACTGGCTTTAGAGCCCTGACTATTCCTTGCAGATACCTTCCCAAACCTTTCCTTACTCGGGCTCCTTTTCCTTTGACCAAAGCAGTTATCATCTCCATCTTTTTAGCCATTTGATCCCTTTGCTCGAACGATTCCCCTCGAGATCTCACCATTAAGTCTCTTGTCTCTTGCTGTGACTTAGCCAGTTGTTCTTGTAATTCCCTTTGGACTCTTTCCATTCTTTTGATTCTTTCATTGAACTCAGCCTCAATTGTTCTAGCTTGTCGACCCGTTCTATACGAATGGCGTGATTCCAGATTTGAAGTGTTGTGACTGCGAATTATATGATTCTAACCTTAGCGAATGATCATGGGATAGATATATGCAATGAATGAATGAGTGCATAAATGAACGTCAATCATGAAATATATGCAAGAAATGGGTGTTGATTTCAAGATAGCCCCTATTTAGGCATTTCATTCATCAAAAGAGTCTATTACACAATGCTTCGGTCACTCGCATAATTGACTCCTCCATTAGAAACCCGTTTTGGCAACCATTCTCTAATCAACATATTCCTAACAAGATGCCTATAATACATGATGAAATAAAGCAAAGACGAACAACCCTGGTTTGTAGTCAAATATAGGCAAAAAAATCAATGAAAAATTATCAAAATACGCTACCCGATCTAGTTTATTAAACCAACCCAATCCCCTTGCATACAAAGTGAAAGTGCAAAACGTAAGAGGCGTTTTTTCCGTGTACTTATTTTGGTGACTATGGAACAAGCGGAGGTTCGGCATGGCTCTAGTTAGGGGGCTCGTACGGTTCACTATATGCGGTTTTGGTTCTAGATAGGTACTCAAATTGTTCGTACTATCGTCTACTAAGACTAGTACGAAGTCTCAGTCATGGCCCATCATAGGCTTATGAGATCAATTCGAGGGATTACATTTACTTATGCCTATGCGGAGGGACAAGTTAACTCACGAAAGCATAAGTCATATGTAACCCGAAAGTATTCACTAGCCTGTGCGGAGGGACGAGTTAACTCGCGAAGGCGTAGCGTTTACTTTCACTTAAACGGACGAGGCCCGGGTAGAGAGCTCATGTTATGCAAAGATGCTCGTGCACGGTGTGTGGGGAGAAACTCACAAACCTTTATGTTTTATTTAAAAAACTAAACCAAAACTAAAATCACAAAAATTTAAAGCTGAAAAACAACTGGATAAAATAAGTTAGAATATATACAACACGATGCAAATGCATGATTTTTTGAAAACAAAAATTTGAGGATCACGACTAAATGTTAATTTGAACAAGGAACTTTGAAAATTTTGACAACGCGAGTTTAATTCGACTCGACTCTCAAAAAGGGTCCCCAGTGGAGTCGCCAGCTGTAGCGACGTAAAAATTTTAGCTTAGCTTGGTCGCTAATTGTGGCGATTTATTGAAAAAAGTTTGAAATTTGACGTTTGATTTTTGAAATAAACAGGGAGTCGCCACCGATCCTTTTTCCTAGGTGTGATCGGACACCTATTAGATCTCTTATTAAAACAAATAAAAGGTTAAGTTTAGGTCTACATTAGAATCCAGAGAAAATTTAGGGTTCGGGAGTCGGTTACGCGCGAGGAAGGTATTAGCACCCTCGCGACGCCCAAAATTGGTATCTTATTAAACACATGTTGTCTTGATTTTCAAAAATACGAATTCAATTTGACATTTAAGTGTGATCCGATTGAAGGAAATGAGAAGTTGCAAGTTTTTTTGTTTTTTAGAAGGACGTCCCGTTTTTAACACGAGCCGATTAATTTCACCCAACATAGCGATGAAATCGATGACTTAATGTTAAAATCGGTACATTGCCTTATTCTTAAAATTAAAATGTAAAAAGTTTTTAAAATGATAGTAAAAAAAATCCAAGAATATTATTGTCAAAAAAATGCGAATAATGATGTGAATAATAAAATATATAAAATATAAAATATTAAAATATCAAAATATTAGAATAATAATAATTAATATTGACAAATAAAAAATAAAATAGAAATAAATAAAAAAATGTACA
The DNA here is from genome assembly GCF_007990345.1 of Gossypium hirsutum. Classification (NCBI taxonomy): domain Eukaryota; kingdom Viridiplantae; phylum Streptophyta; class Magnoliopsida; order Malvales; family Malvaceae; genus Gossypium; species Gossypium hirsutum. Next base: position 117,669,821 of record NC_053433.1, on the reverse strand, counting down.
TAATATATATATTAGAAATAATAATGATGTTTAAAAATCAATACTATTAATAATACTACATTAATATGTACATATATAAAAAAATAAATACGTGATAATATTAAAAATATGTACATAATATAGTGTTAAAAATACATACATAATATAGTTAAGATATATACATAAGATAACATGTAAAAAATATATATAAATAATATAATATTAAAGATATATACATAAAATAGTATAATATATATACGTAATATAGAATTTAAAATATACCTAATATATTAAAAGAATATATAATATAATATTAAGAAAGATAATAATAACAAAAAAAGGAGAGAGAGGGAGAGGGTGGATGATTTTTGGCCACAAGGTCGGCCATCATCCGGTCGCCGGACCTTAAAAAAACTTTTTCGATAAAAATGGGTAAGCTTTCTCCTTTTATTTTTTATTTTACTTTCGTATAAAAGAAACAAAATAAGATTGAAAGGAAAACAATAAGTAAACAAAGAACTTAAAATGAGAATAGACAAAGAAACCTCTTTTGCTTTGATCTTTGATTAATCTTAAAAAAAAACTAGCTTTTCCAAAAACTAGCCTTCACAATAACTCTTCTCCTTGATTACTTTAAAAAGAAACCTCTCCAAAAATCCTTTACAATAACTTTCTCTCCCAAAAACTCTAAAAAAAAAATCCCCCCCATATACAAAATATGAGAAGGCTTATATAGCCATTTACAAAATATTTTTTTTATTGTTTATGTCTTCATTTGTAGGTACAAGTGGTGGTGGAGCAAGTGTGGTTAGTGGAGTAGGTAATGGAGCAAGTGTGGCTAGTGGATTTGGTGGTGGAGAAGGTGTGGCTAGTGGAGTTGGTGGTGGAAAAGGAGTGGCTAGTGGAGTTGGTGGTGGAAAGGTGTGGCTAGTGGAGTTGGTGGTGGAAAAGGTGTGGCTAGTTGAGAAAAGTTTAAGTTGTGGGCTAGGTTTTTTATTTTGATTTGGGCTTAGGGTTTGGGCCATTGGGATTTTGATATAAATTGGGCTTTGGGTAGTTAAGATTTTGGGTTTTGGGTTTAATTTTGGTGGGTTAGGTAAGGCTAAATTGGGTTTTGATGTAAATGGGCTAAAATTGGCCTACAACAACAGGTTTTTCCTAAACCCAACCCGAATAATTTAAGAAATTATTCTGCAGCTAAACTCCAATTCACAAAAAAAAAATAGACCTTATCAAATCGGGTCAGGTTCGAGTTTTTTTGACATCCCTTTATATTAGTAAAATAGGGAACACTTCAAATCCAACTTGACATTTTTATCGTTAAAGCAAACGATTATATGTACAGATGACTTGATTAAAATGATACTTTAATTTTAAGATTGAATCGAAATGTTTCGAAGTTCAAAAATCAATTTAAGATTTAGCTGTAATTCAGGGACGTTTAGTGCAAGTAACCCAAGATAATTATTTTCAAAAAAGCTAACTAACAAAGAGAAATGGGCAAATTTCCGAATATATAAAAAAAATAGCAAAGAATATAAACCCTCCAAGTGGAAGCAGCCTAGCAAGTCATACTTGATCTTCTAACATTAAATGTACAAATAGAAGGAGTCAAAATTTCAGACAAGTTGTTTAAAAATTTTGTCTTAAATGTCAAACCAACATTTATTTAATTCAAAAGCTTAGTAATAAAACCTTTGTCCACATGAACTAAATTGAAGAACAAGGAAAAAAAATGGGTTCTTCTATTTTTTTGCAATCAAATTCTTTGTTAGAATCATTGATTCATTTATCGAATGAAGTGAGTTCAATCGAAAAGCTTCCGTCGATACAAGTACGTAACGTTTCAACAATGTTACGAAGAATCAAAGTTCTTACATCATTGTTCGAAGAAATTCAAGAATCAAACAACCCGATGTTGCCACCGTCATCAGTGTTATGTCTCAGCGAGCTTTTCTCGGTGATACGACGAGTTAAATCGACGATGGAAGGGTGTAAAAACGGTAGTTCATTATGGGGACTTATTCAGACAGAGAGATTGTCTAATCAATTTCATGTCTTTGTTAAAGAAATTGCAAGAGCATTAGATATTTTGCCATTGAGTTTACTTACTGTTACAGTTGATATTAAAGAACAAATTGAGCTTCTTCATAGACAAGCTAAAAGAGTTGAATTATATGTAGATCCTCAAGAGATTCAAACAAGAGATGTTCTTCTTACATTAATGGCTTCCGAAAAAACCATGTTTGATGTTGAGACGGTGAAACATGTTTTTAACAGTGTTGGATTGAAGACAGTATTGGATTATGAAGAAGAAATGTCAAAGCTGGAAGATGAAGTTCATAAACAAGCAGGTACTGGAGGTTTAATTGTGGTTTCAAATATAAACAATTTGATATCACTTGTTTCTTATGCTAAATCTATGGTTTTTAATGAAGAAAGTGAAGAAAATGATGTTAGACAGGTTTCGGGTTCAGTGAGTAAGAACACGTCAGTGTCGTTTAATGTTCCGGATGAGTTTCGGTGTCCGATATCGCTCGATTTGATGAAAGATCCGGTGATTGTGGCGTCGGGGCATACATATGATCGGAGTTCGATAGCTCAATGGATTAATACAGGACATTATACGTGTCCTAAGAGCGGACAAAGGTTAATTCATATGGCTTTGATACCAAACTATGCGTTAAAAAGCTTGTTGCATCAGTGGTGTCAAGAGAATAATATTCCGTTAACGGAATGCTCTTCAAATGCAGAGTCGGAGAAAAAGATGTGCGAGAAAGTCGTCGATCATATTTCCGCTACCAAAGTGGCGATTGATTCTGTTAAAAGAACTGCAGAGTTTGTGGTAGGGAAATTGGCGATGGGTTCCGTTGATATTCAAAGACAAGCAGCTTACGAGTTACGGTTGCTTGCGAAAACTGGGATGGATAACCGTAGGATAATTGCTGAGGCGGGAGCTATACCGTTTCTTGTTACGCTGCTGAGCTCTAATGATCCAAAAACCCAGGAAAACGCTGTTACTGCATTGCTTAATCTTTCGATTTTTGACAACAATAAAGTCTTGATCATGGCGGCCGGAGCTATCAAGAATATAGTTGATGTTCTCGAATCAGGAAAAACGATGGAGGCACGAGAAAATGCAGCAGCTGCGATTTTAGCTTGTCGATGATAGATGACTTCAAGGTAGCTATCGGAGCTCATTCTCAAGCAATCCCAGCCCTCGTTGGGCTCCTTAGAGAAGGAACAACGACCGGAAAACGGGACGCTGCAATGGCATTATGCAACCTTGCGCTTTACAATGCTAACAAACCGAAAACCGTGGCTGCCGGGGCTGTTCCGTTGCTTATTGAACTGTTGATGGATGATAAAGCAGGTATTACAGATGATGCATTGGGTGTTTTGGCCTTGCTTTTAAGTTGCCCACAAGGGCTCGAAGCTATTAAAAAGAGTAGACCTTTGGTGCCTCTTCTTATCGATCTTTTGAGATTCGGGTCGGCCAAAGGGAAGGAAAACTCGATAATGCTTTTGCTCGGATTGTGCAAAGACGGTGGAGAGGAAGTTGCAAGACGGCTTTTGATAAACCCGAGAAGCATTCCTTCGCTTCAAAGCTTGGCTACTGATGGTTCACCTAAAGCTAGAAGAAAAGCCGAAGCGTTGCTTAGATTACTCAACCGATGCTGCTCACAATCTCATAATCCTGTCGGATTGTAACGTACTTTGTCGAGTGTAAATTTGTCGATTCTTGATTTTACTTGCACGATAAGTTTCATTCCCGAAACACGAATTGTAATGATTATATGAATACAAATTTCATTGATAGAACTTATAAATTGTTCGTTTACATTTTTCCGATAAGAAAAAAATGAATGTATGCACATCAAGCTAATACCGGTAAACTCGAATATTTACTAGTATAGGACAGGTTAAACTTATGTTCAACCGATCAGAACTAAAGTGGTTGAAGCTCAGTGTTAGCGAACCGTGATTCGCGTAAACCAAAGAGTTAATCATCGGGCGATGATCTTTTTTACAACTCTACCAATTCCAGCAAAATGTGGCTGCCGTTGGTATCGTATTTCCAGAACCAACTTCCGTTATCCATCAGATTCTGCGGAATCAAGTCCATCTGAACGACTAAACCTGCAATTGAAGTGAATGACGTAGATGAGTTCACAAGAAAACCCGTGTTGAAATCAAGATCGTTCTATAAGCATAACGGAAAATCGAGTTTCCGAAATCCACAAATGCTAAAAATAAAAGCTGATGCATCAAATTATGCAAACCTGAATCTCCAGAAGTAATCTTCATTTTATAGCCATCCGGGACTTCAAATACATGATTTCCCTGCATGAGAGGAAAAAACCGAAATGTGAACAGAGTGTGACTCAGAAAACCGGCTTGAGTATGAATGGACAACACTGATTAAAATAAGGTGCCGAGACACGAGTTTAAATTGTTTGATGGTTATCATATTTAACCTGTATGATAACATTGTAGGCCTCAAACTCGGCATTTCCGTGTAATATGACCTTAAGTGCCTCGGAACGGCAAACGTCATGCTTCCAATAAACGTTGTCTCCGGAAGTCCAGTCAATTCCGTCATTAAGGACCGTTACGTTACATAACTTACATCTTCCGCACCTGCATAAAAGATGAACTCAATCTTGAACCCGAGAATCAATTGGTACAATCTTTGAAGATGCACGAAAGCATGCAATACGAAACCTGTGTCCGTGTTGTAATATTGGTTCACCTTTGTCATCGATCCTAATCGAGCCAATAATGTTTTCAGCTACAATAATCATGCTCCCATCGAGCTGGAGGAAAAGAAAAACCCATGTCAGTGTAAAAGATAATGATATAAGCATTAGTAAAACCATTCATTGAGATATTTACGACCTGAACGTTTCTCCATAAGAACTCTGCTACTTCGACTTGTAACTCCGAGCCCTTAGAGATGGAACCTCCGCTAAACTGAGGAACAGAAGAAAATGTTGTTATTACACCAAAGGAAAATATCGAGTTGCAAAAGCCAGAATATACTTACTTTCTGCCTGGTGACCTCCCAAACTGGTCCGAGTGCAGGATGTAGAAAGATGAGAAACGGTGGTCCAGAGTCAACGTATTTATCGTTACTTTGAACCTAGGTAATATGAAAGAACACGATAAGCTGAATAAACCCAAATTGGATATTTGTAGTTAAAGCTTGGTTCTGGAAAATCTTAATAGTTCTTATAGGAAATACCTTGGGAAGATCAATATCGCACCGTGAAAGAAGATCATATGCATTCCGCATGATATCCAACAGTGAACCATCAGGAGTCTGCATATAGAACCGGTTTTTTCCGGAAAGACAATTTAGTATCTGAAATAGTTTCATTCGATATAAAACAAGGGTGCGAAAGAAGAATAGTCGGAAAACTACCTGGTGAAGTGATGTGTCCGAAGGTTTTCTTTCTTCTTAGCGGATGATGTGACCCTTCTTCGTTCGTTATAAACAATAAAGGTATCCAAATTATCTGTAGACACATGTAGCAGCAATGTTAAACCGAATGATAACATGATATCAATGGAAGAAGTCACGGTCGAACTCAGCTAATACGATACCTTCCACACCCTTGAAACACCTAGATGGATATGTATTAAGAAATTATCTGCGATGTTTTGCATAGTGCACTCAAGCCTGCCACCGGGAACACTGCAAAAAAAGGTGGTTAAAATGTTACCAAAGAAAGAGCTATCCCTTCGAAAGAATACAAGCCAAGTACCTGTGCCGGTTTCCAAAATAATCCGTGTATACAATCGACTTTTTCGTATTTAAAACCATGCCGGGTAAACTTCTTTCACTTCTACTCGATGCAACTAACTCAACCGAAGGTAGATCCACATAAAGAATGTTCGTATTAGCAGGGAATCTGCCTGCAAACTTGATACAATGAAGAGAAATTTCCGAGTTTGTTACTTGATACAGCATGGAAATACGGAAGGGATGAATTAAAACTGAATGTATCGAACTTGGTGTACCTATTAGGGAAGGATGTCTACTTGTGATTCCAAATTTATCAAACTCAGTGTATTCAATGCATGACAAACCGTATGCCCACTCCCCATCGAGGTTCTTCTCGATAGAACATTGATTCCTTCCGTAGCACCCATGTTCCTCTTGCAGGACGCGAACCCGAGTTTCTGTTACAAATATGGATTCAGCAAACGAACTCAATCCCAATGAAGTCGGGATATCTATAACAGACATACCTTTCCATGATGTAATCCGATCCCCGCCAATGCCAAGAGGGTCACATCAGTAGCAGCAACGACATTACTGCAAATTCTCGAATTAAGCGACAGGTACATATCGTATCATGCAAATAAGTTCTGATATATAATACATATGCCTAACCTGACTTGCCGAACGGTAGCACCTTTCCTTCCATGATCATAAAGCCATTGAAAACACCTTTATCATACGCAAGTTTCCATATTACTCCATGACCACCAGGCTTACATACAGGCACAAATGGTTTCCTAACCAGCCATTGTCCGTCTTCGGCACTTACGGCAGGGACTAAAGGCTAACAAAATTTATATGTACAAATTAATAACGAGCACTGATAACAAGATAGAAACAGACAGTAGAGAACTCCAACCTGTTCAAAGAGTCGAAAACTTGACCGGCCTCTTCCGAACCATCTGAGTTTTTCACAAAGCGAAGTGATATGTTCATGGTTGTTCTTAGCTGAACTCGTCATGATCGCAACAGGAGTGATGCATTGTTTGCCATATAGCTTGAAGTAAAGGAACTCTCTAGCCTTGCATTCATGCAATAAAAACGTTAAAAAACGACACAAGTCTGGCACGAAAAAAGACATAAAACATTTGTGGTAAAATTAGTCAGATTGAATTGTGCTCCCCCTACTCAAAAATAGTCAAATTAGTCACTGCACATTAAATCAAAAAGCAAAGTGATCTATTAAAAATTTCATTCATTTCTACTATTAAAAACTGGCATACCACGTATCAGTCTGATTATTCCATCAGCCACACCAATTTTTAACAGTGCTTAAAAATGACCAATATGCTCTTCGAACAAGAAATTAATTTTTCTATTTCTTTAGTAGAGGGAGCACAATTCAATATGACCCTAGTACAGGGGCTTCTATTATACATTTACCAAACATTTGTATATACCTGAAGATCTTTACAAGACCTTCTAACAATGTTCTGCACAATAAGAAGCATTGCAGCTGGAAGACATTCACCAGTTCAGAATCAACCAACCAAGCCTATCCGCTGAACCTCCCAATGGATATATTTCACCTAAATCTGGCAAACCCTAAAACAGATCATATCTTATTATTCAAGCAAACTTTGTGGACATATCCTTATCATTTTACCTGTAGGTTAAAATATGCCATAGGTCCCTATACTCTTCACAAATTTGGAATTTAGTCCATGTACTTTTATTTCTAAAAATGTAACAATGTTAATAATTGGACCTGAATTTGAAATCTAAAAAGTAAGACTTAATTCCTAGAAATAAAAGTAAAAGAACTAAATTCTAAACTTACAAAGAGTATAAGATTTATGGCATATTTTAACCTTCCCTAAATGCTCATGTGAAGGCCAAATCGAAGGTGCTCAAATAAAGGTTTACAAGCGCCTCATAATACAAAATTATAAATGTTAAATGTTTAAAATATAAATACTTGTATAAAGGTCAAACCTTTTCGAAGGTGTTCAAATAAAGGTTTTACAAGCGCCTCATAATACAAATTAAGTGAATGCTAAAATGTTTAAAATATAAATGCTCGTATAAAGGTCAAACCTTTTCGAAGGTGCTCAAATAATGAATTTTCAAGAGCTTCATAATATAAAATTAAGTGAACACTAAAATGTTTAAATATAAATGTTCGTATAAAGTTCAAACCTTTCGAAGGTGCTCAAATTGTGCGCGGAAGCGTGTGAAAGAGTAAAATTATTGTACTAAAAAATCACACCTAAGTTCAATTCCCAGGAAAGAGAGGTGGATCACGAGGATTCACTTAAGTACCAAGTCTTTCCTAGCCAGAATATCCCTCTATCGTAATTTAATAGCACAATAAATCACTACAATCAAATTCACAAAATATGAACAATAAATAGTAAAGAACACCAGAATTTTAACGAGGTTCGGCAAATCTGCCTACGTCCTCGGCACTACAAATATATTTCACTCCAAAAATACAAGTGAAACTTTACAAATAGGGAGAGAGAAACAATTGCCTTAAGTAGAGAATGGCAATGTGGGATGATGAGAATGAGCAATGGTGGCCATTTATAGTTGAGATCAAGGGCACTTGCAAAGTCACTATTCACTTAGGGACCAAAAAATTGCTATTTCCATGCCCAAATAAAAAAATTTGGTGCCATAACTTTGACCTTTCAAGTATGGGATAGGTATGGGAAGAGGTATGCACAGAGGTATGGGGTATGGGTCAAACTATTCTAATAATCCCTCCCAACCTTTGAGATTTGATTAGGATAATCTTAATCTAGACTTGATTCTTTGCTAAATGAATAGCACTTTGACTATCACAATACACGTTAATATGCTCCTGAACCAACCCCAAGGTTTTAGCCATACCTTGTAACCAAACAGCCTCCTTTACAGCCTCTGTGACAGCCATGTACTCGGCTTCTGTGGTTGACAATGCAACTGTAGACTGTAGTGTAGACTTCCAACTTATTGGTCCTCCAGCAAGTGTAAACACATAACCGGTGGTTGATCTTCGCTTGTCCAAATCACCGGCATAGTCCAGAATCAACGTACCCAATAACACCTTTACCAAGTGTATTATCCTGCTTGAACAGTAATCCAACATCCACGGTCTTCTGAATATACCGTAGAATCCATTTCACAGCTTGCCAATGTCCTTTTCCAGGATTATGCATATACCTGCTCACTATACTAACTGCCTGTGAAATGTCGGGTCTTGTACACACCATTGCATACATCAAGCTACCCACTGCATTAGAATACGGAACTTGCAACATGTATTCTTGTTCCGTATTCGTCGAAGGAGATAGTTGTGCAGAAAGCTTGAAATGAGAAGCCAACGGGGTACTTACAGGTTTGGTCTGCTCGTTCATACCAAACTGCTGTAGTACTTTCTTCAAATACTGCTTCTGAGACAAGCTAACTCTGCCATGAGCTCTATCTCTACATATTTCCATGCCGAGAATCTTTTTAGCTTATCCTAGATCTTTCATCTCAAACTCGAGATTGAGTTGAGTCTTCAATCTTTCAATCTCAACTTTGCTCTTAGATGCTATTAGCATATCATCAACATATAAGAGCAAGTATATGAAAGTTCCTTCTTGTAGCTTCTGAAAATACACGCAATGATCAAATTTACTTCTTGTGTACCTTTGCCTTTCATGAACTGATCAAATCGCTTGTACCACTGCCTCGGAGATTGCTTCAATCCAT